>NW_023276807.1:7799551-8099551 GCF_003668045.3 Cricetulus griseus
AGAGCAATACCCCAACTGCCACTCACTTCCCATCTTAACTAGTCAATCACAGGAGAAGACTTTCATGATAAAGCTACCAAAAACATCTACCAATTTGCAAGAGATGATATAGCATAAAATATATACTGAATATAAAATATATACTGATACATACTGAATAGTATAAAAACAAAAAAGGACATTTGTTCATGGAAAGTACCAACCATTCAGAGTAAAACTAGAACAAAGTACCAAGCACCCAGTCGCATACCTTCTATTACTGTCTAATAGTTCTGTCTCGGGTAGAATGTGAAATGTGACTTCCTCTATGCCATTTCTGCAACTAAGGCTGTCACAGACTAGCAAGAGAAACTGAGTTTTCTTTTTCCTTTTCAATTTTAAGCCCTAACAAGAAATAAAATTACATAATGATTCAGCATCCTGAAAAGCTACTAGTTTTCCATGTGAGACATATTAAGACCTCGGTGTCTAAAAAATAGATGCTATCCACACAGTTGTGTGAGTGGGAGAGTGTATAGTACTTGAATGTTCTACGGTACTTCTTAAGTTGTGTCTGTGAATTTAAGAAACTGGTGTTTTACTAACTACCAAATTCACTTGCAGAAAAAGAGCTATTCTGAGAAGTGACCTGTTACAGGCCAGCAGCCAAACAGTGATAAAGTAGATGTAGAACAGAACATTATATTTTTTGCTTGTAGGAATTTTAAGGGTTGTTAGAGTTTTGTGATTTTTTTTGAGGTTTTTGTTTTGTTTTTGCTTTTCAGTAACCTTGAAGTATCTTTCTTTCTTTCCTTCATTAAATTTTTTTTCTAGTTTGTAAAACAGTGTCTATTCAACGTAGAATATATCCAAAACAAAGGATGAAAATTGAAGATATTCTCAACATGTATAGTATTTTTGTGCACTTCTGGTACTTTTTGGATACATTTACAAATAATGAAATGATGTCTAATTAGTTTCGTGTCTTGTATTTCCTCTTGATAATTAAGCACTGAAGGTCTTTCTACCTTACACTTCTCTTTGTTCTTGCTATTCTAATTACCACCTCAGATCCCCCCCTCATGTGCATGTCCTATGGCTTACAAAATGAACTATTTTACACAATAACCCATGGCCATCTTCATTCATAAGGCAGGATAGCTCAGTTTTATGGAGTGCTACTGTTGGCACAGCCTGGCTGGGTCTGACTCTTCATTCCTTACGTTACTAGCATAACAATCACCGGCAGAGCACACACATAGCCAAGCTGTACTCTGAGTCTTTTATCCATAGAAAGGAATGACAGTTCTATCTCCCAGAGCTGATAGGGTGGCTACAAGTGTTCCTAAACAAAAAATCCAGAGAATAGTAAAAGTGTCACTTAAATTTTGGCTGTCACTCTTGTTTTTATTTCTTATCGTTTTATTGGTGCTCGGATATGGTGGGACCGTGAAGGGGACCAAGGCAAGAAGAATGCTGCCCAACCACATTCCAGAAACCTCTTGCAGCTTCTGTCTCCTCCCTCAAGGGTGAAGAACACTTTCTACCACACCCAGGACAGCACACGTGGCCTTGAGTTTTCAGTCTAATGAGGCTGTTTAAGTAGGGCAGGGCCTCTTGCTTATTTGAATCTGTGTTTTCTTCTTATTATAAACAAAGCAAATAGTCACATAACACTAGCTGTTTTACATTTCATGCTCATGAACCTTTTCACAGAAAGTGATTCTTTCCCCCATCTCCAATGCTTGGAATTTTACCCAACTTGTTTAACTTACTTTTAATTTCTCTTTTGGTATATTAGCATATGGAAATTTTATAACCATGCACTTAAGCCAATACTCCTATGTGTGTTTTTCCCATTAAATTTTAAGTGTAGATCACTCCTTTTTATTTACTCAGTGGTAAAACAAATGATTGCCCATATTTCCTCCACCCTTACAGCTTCATTATTTTTTTCCTTTGACTTATTTTTAAATTTACAAATACTAATTTTGCTTGCCACGGAAACAGAACTGAAATAAATTTCCACTTCCCAAACATCGATGAATTATTTCTCTGTCTAATCAAGTAGCCCCACCTTCCCCTTGAAGTTTGTTGATAACCACTTACAATGTACAGGGTCTCCCAGAGCATCTATGAAAAATCCAGCACAGACAGGGTGCTTGCCCAGGAGCAAATGTGTGCAAGCATACACACACCCACTTTCTCTTGTCTTCACTCTGCTTATCTATGCATAGTAATCGCTACTAACTACCATGTGCCACTCTATGTCTGCTTGTTGCTTTATTTGCTGAGTTGATGAATGAACCAAATCCATAAAATAAAGACAATGGGAGTCCTCAGTGATCATTCAATTCACTGCACACCTGAACCATCTTCTACTTTTTAAAGCATGACGCCGTCAAAAGTTTGTTTTGACAAACACGATGCCCAATAAACATAGCACGGAAAGATATTGTAGCCTGGGCTCCACACAGCTGGCAGGGGACAGACTGGGCTCCACACAGATGGCAGGGGACAGAATGAGCTCCACTCAGATGGCAGGGGACAGACTGAACTCCACACAGCTGGCAGGGGACAGAATGGGTTCCACACAGCTGGCAGGGGACATCTGGGGCTCCACACAGCTGACAGAGGACAGACTGAGTTCCACACAGATGGCAGGGGACAGACTAGGCTCCACACAGATGGCAGGGGATACCCTGGGCCACTGAATCTTCCAAATTCCCCCACTGACTCCAGTGTGTAAACAGATAGAAAGCCACCAATCTATATTGGTGTTAGGACTTAGCTGTTCACTCAGTAATTTTATATTATATATATTCACTTCAAAGTTCATATAAAATTAATGTGTACAAGTATGTATGTGTGTACCCATGAATACAAAGAGTAGTTACAAACTCAATTACCCAATGCTATAAAATTTTCTCTAGACTGAAGAAGTTCTCTTCCAAATTTGTAATGACCTGGTGGCATAGAAGGAAGGTGAGCGGTATCTTTGTCCCCCCAGGCAAGGGTGCACTTTCAGAATATCCTCACAGGGTGTCAAAGTGACCGTGCCCTGAGTTCCTGATTCTGTCCCATCCCCTTTGGGGGTCTTACCACAAGGAAATGAAACATATTCTAGAAAACAAAATACAAAAAGCAAAAAGACCCAGTTCAACTGAACACATGGATGTTAAGCTCCTTTAAGGTTTCCCAGTGAGGAACCTGAGGCTGGGAAAGTGGAAAACAGCCAAGTCCATGACAGTGAGTTTCACTGACTCACAGGTAAAAACATTGCCTCAATGTCACCCATTCATTAGCGAAACACAGCACTGAGAGATCCCTAACACAAGGCGCCTTGATGAGAGTTGCATCACCTCACGAGGTTCTTTTTCCATGCTGAGAACTGAAGGTGGGCAAGGCGAGCATGCCAACACTGAGCTGGGCTATCGTGAATTTTTTTTTCTTTAAACACAGTCCTTTCTCTACAGTCTCTAATGCATAAGTCTTTTACATCATCAGCAAAGTGGTGAAAGAGCCAGGTGTAATTAATTGATCTTGGACACACCCATGCACTTCTGCCCTAAAACAAAAGATGTGTGAAATTTGTTTTCCATCAATAAGGCTGAGAAAACCACTACCGGCCACCTCACAGTGCTTGAATAAAATTATCTGCTGCTATTATCTCCACACTCCCCAAGTGTGCCTGCCGAAGTGTGGATCCAGGCACACAGACCATACTCCCTTCCTTCCTATCCTCCAGGACCCTTGCAATGTAATTCAGTGTTTGGATTCCCCAGGAAGCTTGCCGGTCCAAGCCAACCCTACCTGGTGGCATCTCCATCCCTCATGGACCAGCCTCCACTTTCTGCAGAGGTCCCTGAGAGAAGGCTCCCTGCCTTTCCATCTTGTGTGCCTAAAGCAGGTGTTCTTAGTCGTGTGTGTGTGTGTGTGTGTGTGTGTGTGTGTGTGTGTGTGTGTGTGTTCTTGTGCTTGTGTGAGGGGGATCACACTATCCCCAAAGCCTACATAAATCAGCTCCCCCAGTTATTGATTGACAATACTGTGACTGGGGGGGCTTCTCACCTCTGGATGCCTCTTGATTAAACACAAAGATTTTGAAATCAAGAAAAATAAAATGTGACTCTCCGATCTATTACTAGATGGACGTCCTTAGATAAATTCCCGAATCTCTCTAACTCCCTCCCAATTTATTAATCCTGATGATACTGCCTATTCTATTCGTTGTCTCTGAGGTTTGCACAACTGGAACAAGGCTGAAGAAAGGCTTTGAACACTGTCAGCAGGGGGTGAGCACTGAATAAAATCAACTGTGGCTGTATTCCAGCTCCTCACATCTCTCTGCAAAGGAACTATAAACCTGTAGTCTAAGTATCCGTACACACACACACACACACACACACACACACACACACACACACACACACACACACGCACGCACGCGCGCCTCACATTGATTTTTGTTTTCAGGATCCTTGCCCCCAGGGAGTGGGGAAGGGACATCAGAGCCTGTCCTTACCTCCAGAGAAGTGTCTCATAGGCAGGGCAGGTCGGTGGTCTCTGTGTCACTTACATTTGAGAAGCTGAATTCACACAGTAGGTGAGAGTGTTCCCTCCAGGCCCACAACTGTGAAACCAGAAAGAAATTGGGGGGGGGGGGGGGGGCAGTGAGGCCAGGCAGGAGAGCGTGATTAAAGAGATCAGACAACCCTGAGGGCTAAGGGAAAAAAAAAAAGGCCCGGGTGGGGAAGAACAGAATAGTAAGAAGAAAAGAAAAGCTAAGGCAGCAGGTGGGCACCGCCCGGGGTGAAAGTCGCTCCAAGTCCGGAGTTGTGAACTGGTGAACTGAAGTCTAGGGCTCTTCCAAAAATGGGCTGCTCCACTCAGGAGCGCTCAAGTTTTGGGGTCTGGGATGCCCTGCACTCCCCGCTCCCCGCTCCCCGCCCAAGCCGGTGCTGATTTCTCCACTCGCCCCGCTCACCTATGAGCTCCCAAGTTCTCAGAGCTAAAGCCCTAGACCTTGCTGTGGGAAAGCTGGTGGAGCGTCCCAGTCTCCGCGGGCACCAGAAGAGGCACCGCCTCCGCCTCCAGCTTCCCCAGACCTGCGCGCCTCCATTTACTCTCTACTGGTGGTAGAGCCGGTAGTCCCGGCTGTAGTGGCCCATGCCTTTAATCCCAGCACTCGGGAGGTAGAGGCAGGTGGATCTCTGTGCGTTCGGGGCCAGCCTGGTCTACAGAGTGAGTTTCAGGAAAGCTTGAGCTATTACACAGAGAAATCCTGTCTCCTAAAACCAAAAACCAAAAAAAAAAAAAAAAAAAAAAAAAAAGAAAACAAAAATTATCACCTGAGCACACCACACCCTTCTGGCAGAGGGCGCTAAGAACCTAGGACTCCTGCACGAGGGAGGATGAGGGATGGAGAGAAGAGAGAGGAGGCCCTTGGAGGAGAGTCCTGAAGACTGCCAGGCTCCCAGAGCTAACAGAGAACCAGTAGCAGCCCAGGATGTCCAGCCTCCTGAATGGGTCGGAATTCACAATTGGACGCGTAGAGGTGAAATTTGGTCAAAAGAAAAGGAAGACAAAGAGTGTTTCTAGATTTTTATAATAAGCTAGAACTCTTAAAACATGCACGAAGAGAATGCTGACTGGTTATCTACTTTCGACTCATTGTTCGATGCTGTGGAATGATTCTTCTGTACACTGTGGAGATGTATTGCTCTTGTTGTTAATAAAGAACTGACTGGTCAATAGCTAGGAAGAATTTTTCAGGGCAGAGAGAATACTGGGGAAAAAAATCGTGGTGTCAAGCAGTCCCAGGAAGATGGACTTTTAGTATCAAGATAAGTTCTGAGCCACATGGTAGAACACAGAAACATGGGTTGATTAATGTTGTAAGAGCTAGTTAGTAACAAGCCTAAGCTATTGGCCGAGCATTTATAATTAATGATAAGTCTCAGTATGTTTATTCGGGAGTCAGCTATAGGAACAGAGCTTACTTCTTGGACACAGAGACACTCCATCTACAGTTCAATTGGTAGAGAACAATACTATGGGTTCTATAAACATTAATATCCAAATCCTAAGTGGAATTTTCTAGGAAACTAAGAATATGTCTCTAAAATATGTATATATGAAAACTCAAATAGTTTTAAATTATCATAATAATCTTGAAAAGGAACTAATAACAGTTTTCTGGGTCATTTTGGGTGGGTAAGGCAGCAGGGATAATGAATCACCTATTCCCAGGGATGAGACTGGAGAGAATTTTATTTTCGGATATCTTTATTAAGATAAATCACAGAATACAGTCAGCTTCACATGGTACACAATGAAGTTTCATAATTCCAAACAGTGCATACTGAACTGTTTCTGAAGTCCAAACTCTTCTATTTCCTATTAGCAAAAGAAGCTGGTGTGGTGTTACATTTCATTTGACCTCTGAAAACTTCTATTTGAGGTTGCTAAAGAACTTACAGTCGCAGAGCTAGGTGCCCAAAGCAAGAATTCTTTCCTGATCCCACATTCTGCTGTGAGAACTAGTTATACACACAGCATGCATTTCATGGGTCGGCTTTTAGCAATTCAATTATAGGAGATAATGTTATAATAAGAACACAGCAATCCACTACAGTGGGGCAAGTGGATTTAGCAAACTCAATCACGGGATGGGTGCACCGGCAAACTTGAATTCCGGATCATCTTCAGCTAAACCTTCAGCCTTTAAACAGAACTTCAGGGCATGTTTACTTGGCAAGCCAACTGAAGGGTACAGACTAAGAACACAGAGTCCCTAGAAAGAGGAGCGATTCTGCATGCTTTTCACAGACTTCTGGGTATGTGACTTCTCTGCAGTCAGGACTCTGAAATGTACGTTGACTGTGAGTTCAAGACTGCTCTCTATTTCAAGAGTTAGTATCTATTCTGTTTCCATTGTCATTTCAGTGTGGCATGCCGTCACTTAGTGAGTAACCCAAGCAGGGCTCACCAGCGAAACTCCAGGTGCCAGTAAGATACAACTCTTGGCTCTGGATCACTCCTGAAGATCCATGCCCCCCAGAGCATGTGTGTTCTCCTAAAGAAGACAGTCCAGAGGACCTTTGGATGACAGATTGTCTGTTCTGTCCAAATTCCCTACACATTCCATAGAAGTATCACAAAAAGTCAGTTGTCTTGCGGTGACAAGCATATTTGAGTCAGTAGCTGTGATTGTGATGGTGTGGCACAGCAGGCTTGTTTCTCATAGTGACCACTTTAGCTGGAGTCTGCAGCACAAGCTGAGTTGGGGCACCCTGAGCGTCTGTAAATGTTAAAGAAGCTCAGTGACATGCCACCGAGTTTCATTATGGCGATAAATAGGAAAAATGCAAAGTCAGTATTGTAAGTCCCAGCTATACAAATTACACATATATACATCTTAATTATATTTAAAATACAGGCTTACTTGCCAAAATTAATCTTAAGATGGCAGGGTTATGGTTGCTTTTTTATTATATTTTCTTTCTTACTTTCTGTTTTCAAATATACCTTTATTGCTTTTCTTGTGAGAAAATATTTCTAAAGAGAATAAAACTACATGAAAGACATTTAGAACTGAAAAAAAGATTTACTTAAGGGCAACTTGGATACGGTACTTGAAAAATTTGATGATATTGACATGACAAAACTGGGTAACTGACAAGTTAAAAATATAAGAATGAAATTCTGGTGTGTTGGGAATGTGATTTACTATGGTGTGCTGCCTCTGGGCATGAGGATGCTCTTAGAAATGAATCAGATTTTACTCTAGAAGCACCAGCTTGATAGCCAGAGAGTAAATTATTGATGAGGATTGAAAGGAAAGAAGAAAGAGAGAAGTGGAGGAGAAGAAACGGCACAGAGAGGTTCTTGTGCCCCAAACGAATGAAATGGGCAAAGGAGAGCATAGAGAAGAGAGGTGGGGCCCCACCCACAAGCAGGAAAACAAACTAGAGTAGTTTGTTAACTGGGACTGTGGCTGCTACCCTTGACATCCCAAGTCTTCACAGGTCCACTCCACTGCCCAGCTGCTGGGACACATCCAACTCTGGGTGGTCAGAGTTGAGTGGCCACAACTCAAAACTGTTTCAGGTCCAAGCATGTCTTGTCACTCAAAGACGCCGTCTTGGGTAGTCTGTTTGGCACTGGCATTTGGTACCTCACATGCTTCCAGAATTTGGAGCTTAGAGACTGCTTGTTGGCCACATGGTCTTCCCTCCACTTGATGGTCCCCTGCATTTTCACAAGATGCTGGAGAGAATCTTGAAGATCTCCAACCTGCAGTGGGCTGGCCCCACCCAGAGGCTCCATTTCAATAAGAATCACCTTGGAGTTGTTCTGGATGAGGGCACTGTGCAGGGCAACCTCCTGTTCGTAAGCAAACTCCTTGCTGTGCATCATGAGGGGGGCCAGGACAAACATGTGTCTTCTGCTGTTCTGGATACTGCTTTCCACCACGGTGGCTGCGTCTAGAGTCGGGAGATGGAGAGAGACCTCCAGTCATTCCTTTTGTACATTTAATATTTGAATCAAGAATGTTCTGGACATTTAAAAGTTCTTATTGTTGTAGTCTGTTGGGAGATTCTGAGCTGATGCAGTCATATTCAGAAATTAGAAATGATGCTACTGATTTTTGCTACAAAAATATCTGTCCAAGGAGCCTTCTGTTTAGCCAGGCAAATCAATGCTAATGAGGAGTCCTCCCAGTTGCCCAGAAAAGTGAAGGTCTCTTAGTCTATCATTTCATGGGGGACTTAGACTTCAGGTTCATTGAAATTTCATTCTTAATCTATTATCTTCTTAGGCTGGCTATTGACATGTTTAGCAGATGGTCAGCATTTTAATTCATACACCAAAGGATGCAAACTCACCAAGCATTGATCCTCCCAACTGACCAATGTCACAAGAGAAGTCCTGGGTCACTTTACCCCACAATGATTTCTGTTTGGAGAACTGATTCAACCCATGCTTTAAAAAAATAATCCTAAGAAAAGTCATATCTCCTTTCAAAGTCCTCCTTTGTACCTGAGTCAAGGCCAAGGTGATGCTCTGAGTGGACTTAGAAAAAAAAAAAATATGACCCAACTAGAACTCACTGCAGAGGGTAAAAGTACATGAAACAAGTGAAGTCATGAGCAACTTGAGATCTTCATAGAGAGCAGTGGTTACTTCTAAACAGATGGAATGAGGAAAGGAATGAAATGGTGACAGATGGAACTTTGTGCTGGTTGGGATCTTCCATCCTGGATGGAAGGGGATATGGAGTGGACATCAGGGGAGACTGGAAGACAGCTAGCAAGAAAATAAGCACAGTGCACTGGCCAGCTACCAGCTTTTTCTAAGTGAAGAGCAGTGTTCTCTTAGCTTTGCTGTGCTTACAGTGGAGGAAAGATCAGGGTTCATGCATTGAGAGAGGAGAAGTGGAAACCATCCACAAGACAGTGCTGCCATCTAACAAAGACAATACAAGCATCCAAGCATCTGAGCTTGGCTGATATGGAGGAGTTAATAGAAATTAGCTGGTTCACCAGGCAATGGTGGTTCACACCTTTAATTCTAGCACTCAGAAGGCAGAGGCAGGTGGATCTCTGTAAGTTCGAGGCCAGTCTGGTCTACAAAGCTACACAGAGAATCCCTGTCTCAAAAGACAAAAAAAAAAAAAATTAGTTGGATGAAGTGGGGAAAAAGAGATGAAGATCTGGCAGCTGGGTATATCCTCATAGACAAGTAGAGTTCCTACAGATCCTTGAACAGACTTGGGACATAGAAAGAACACTAGTGACCATTGACCACTATTTTCTACCCATACAGGCATCTGTGGGAGAGATGACAAAGCAGGGAGTGTCCCTAAGAAGACTAAGATTGCATCCTTCTAACTTGTACATCTTCACGTCTTCCATAAGCATTGATCAGATATTTGAGAAGAAACCAGATTGCTCTGTGCACATGCCTATTAATGCATCAGTACTTAAATCCCTCTCCTTTAGTAGACATGTTAATTTAAAAAGTTAAAGTAAACAAGAGCTTCACTAGGTGTATGCCTATGATGTTCTCTCCCCATTCTCATTCTAAACCACTGTTGACCTCTGAGGAATGGAAGAAAAGTTGACAGGGAAAGTTAGAAAACTCTTGGTCTAAACATATAGAGGGCAGAAAAAAAAGTGTGTTGAAATGGCTGGAGTTGTGATGAAATAGTCAAAAGTACATGAGATTAGCTAAGAATAGTAAGAAACAGAAGGCACTGTTCTGCTGCCCTGAAAATACAATTTGCAAACTATTTAACAGTTTGAGGAAAATCAGCAGGACTTTGTTAGCTCTTTCAAATATCTTCACTATAGGCTCTGAATGTCAGAGTCAAAATCTTTTTTTTCCAAATCTATGTTAGGTCTCCTAGAGAGAATAAGATGTTTTCAGAGATGGTTCTGCCCAACTGTAAAAGACTGTGACCTCCCCACTTCATAACTCTTGAGATTCTAGACCCCTCCTGCCATAGATCCTCCAGCTAGCCCCTGGGACACAGAAACACAGATGGAGACAATTACAGCTAACAGCAACTGGTCAAAAAGCAGAGAGCAAGCAATTGTGCAGTGCCAAGCCACAGCTGGGAATCTACAATGAAGCTCCTTCACCTAAGGCTCAGGGAATATCTGGGAAGAGGGAGAGGAAAGATTGTTAAGAGGCAGAAGACCAGGTCAACTGCTGTGAGGTTGTATCTTCTAGAAATGACATGGCAGTTTCACTCATGATACCTAAACAATATGGCTGTCTAAACAAGACCTGAAAATGTACAACACCAACAGATATGCTAGCATAGAAGGGGAAATCTCATGATGTCCAAGCCATGGACAAAAACAAACAAATAAAAACACTTACAGACACCTAAGGAATAGTCAAAGTAAAAGAGTTCCTTGGCATGAGTTCCCTAATTGATTATGTAATACCAAGTGGCAACACTGAAATCACATACATACATGTAACACAAAATGGGATGAGGTACTCTGTGTGTGTGTGTGTGTGTGTGTGTGTGTGTGTGTGTGTGTGTGTGTGTGTGTGCACACGCGAGTGCTCGCACAGCAATAACAAAAGGGAGAAAAAGGCTTTCATTTCAAGGGAAAAGGAGGAAGGACTAAACGGAGGGAAGAAAGGGGGAAAATATGTAATGTTTAATTTTTAAAAGTTTCAGAGTTATTCTAGAGGAATGCAAAGGAAACAAAACTGGGGCAATAGCAACTAGTGCACAGGTGAAGCCTTTGACTGATACCACCATATTCCATCCTCACTACTGTGAACATCTCATTGTCAGGACAAGGGTGGAATAAGAAGAGTAAATAATGAGCATCTCCGGAGAGAAACAGTCTAAAAGCTCTGGTCTTGGACCAGCAAAATAATTGTCATGTGTTTGAACCCAGCCTGAGTTTGAACCCATGGTGAGTTTCAAGCCTGGGAAAGCAGGAAAGATTCTATCTCAAAATAATCAACCAATAGTTAGTCTCTGGTCTTGCGTCTGAGATAAACGATCAATGAAAGTCCTTCACCAATCAGTAAGGAGGCCAAATCTCTTTTCATGAATTTTTTTTCATGAATATGTGTTTATTACAAAGTAAATATTCTAAGCTAAATTCCCCATTATAGCTCGAATGTTATGAAAATGAGAATTGCCTCTACTCATTACTATGAACGTTAAGTTTAAAAATGCAGTGTAGGAAAGCGTGCATATCTTTCACCTGATACATTAAAGTGTCAATGCAAATATATAACTCTCACTAATACTCTATGTAACTTTTTTACATTTACATTTTAAAAAATTTATGTGTAATATGTTAGATACCATAATGATTTTTTTTTTTTACAAAGTGGATTTCTATGGCTCTCCTTTCCTCATCTCTCCCACCCCTTGCTGTCCTCACACCCCTTATAGCTGCCCTGGGTTCTTTATTGCTTTCCCTTTCCATATGCCCTTCCCCCCTCCACCCCACCCCCATCACCTAACATTGCCGTCTCTTGGTCACCTTTTCAGATTTTTTTCAATGAATTTCAATGCCTGACCTGTGGTGGCAGTTTTACCTTGTCCGGGCAGCAGGTCTCTCCCATAAATGCATAACTTGTAGCCACATTTATTTTCAAGAACATCGGGCAGAGTGTGATGAACAAAGTACTCCAGAGAACTGGTTCCTGCTGAGTTGCCCCTGAAGACTCGTGGGTAAATGACATAAGCATCATAGAGCTTGCCATCTGAGAATGAAACCAAGAAGTACCACTTCATTATTGGTTCTAAAATCTCTCATCTGTCTGCTGAGAGACAGTCCCTACCAAGTTGTATAGCTGTTAGCGAATATGCTTCATCTTCCCAAATACTCATAAAATCAAAAGATACCAACAACCCGCAGTTATATAATGTGACCAGGAAATAACCGCTCTAAAACAAAAGTTGGTTGGTTGGTTAGTTGGTTTGTTGGTTGGTTTGTTGGTTTGTTTGGTTGATGTGGTTGGTTGGTTGTGGTTGGTTGGTTGGTTGGTGTTTGTTTGGTTGGTTTGTTTCTGACATCTTAGTTTGAATGGTAGAGAACAGAGTCTGTTCAGTATTCTTCAAGTTTGCTAATGAGCTGTTAATATTTATCATTATCAATAGGGGTCTCCTTCTGTGCCTGTTGCCTGTTACATTTTCCCCACACATTTCCCACGTAGGCACATCACACAGATTCCAGTGGATATCTGAAGCCACAGACAGTACTGATCCCACTGTTCTACATTTTCTCCTAGACACACATACCTATGACTAATTTATAAACTTGGCACAGTAAAACTTTAACAACTCTAACTAATGATCCATGATCAAGATGGAACAATGCACTATAACAAAATTGACAGCATCACTAGTCTAGCACTTTATGGCCGTTATCTCAAAGTAAAACAATGGTTACTCAAACACAAGCACTGTGGTATTTTAACAGAAAACCTGGGAACTAATATAGTCACTGACTAGTGGGCTGGTAGCATACAGCATGGATACATTGAATTAACAGATGGATCATTTCCCAGGCAAGACAGAGCAGGACACTGATTTTATCACTCATCTCAGAATCATGTTCCACTTAAAACTCATACTTGTTTCTTTCAGAAATTCTTCATTTAATCTTTTAGAGCTTCAGTTGACCTAGAAAGGCAAAATCAAGGATCTACGGGAACCATAACACTTCCTCAGAAGAAGTTCATATGCTAAAGACTAATAGTGAAGGTAGTAAAATTTCATAAAGGGTCTGGATTTCCCACAAATCAAACAACCACCTGCTAGTTGATGCCTTCATCCACAAATACCTAACCTGTTCACTTTCAAATAAAGGTAAATGTTCCCATTTCACCAGCACTCTTTTTGCATGTATAAAGTGTGTACTCATAGAACAAGGATTCAGGGAAAATTAGCATGTGCTTGGTGCTTCTTCTTCACTTGCTCAAACCTGAAAAGCAGGGGTGATTTTATTGTTATCATTTCATAAAGTTTTATCAACAGGTATTTCCCGAAACACTGAAACCTCTGTGGGCCTCAGACAGATTCTGTTATCAGGGGCTTGCTCAGAATAGTAATTCCACCAAGGAGAATATTTGAGATGAATGCCAAGAGCACAAGGAGTGACAGGAGAAGCACGGAATATAATCTATGTAGACTCAAAGATCTCATTGATGAGGTTACAAAGGCAATGAAAACTGGGTTTAGCAGCATACCAGTAGTCACCGTGGGACTTTTTCTTGACAAGAGAATCTTGAACTTGACACTCACCATTTTGAGTTCTGTAAGGTGTCACTATGTCCCTCCAGAACAGAGCAACCTCAATCCAGAACACTTTTAAGACTATCATCAAGACATTGATGAGCATTAGCAGTAAACTACATCCTGCAACTATGTAGTAGGTGCTTTGATGATTAACTGTCAAGGGATGGAGAGAAGAGAAAAACTATGATTAGCATTAGTAAAATAAGATAGAATGGATGGGTACAACATTGACATCCCTTGAAACCTCACAACATTCTCACCCAATAACGAACATTGATTTTCATGAATACTTTCAAAATCAACAAATCAATTGTATTATCCCATATTCTGTGCAAGCCTTGAGGCTTGCTAGCATAGTGTTCTTAAAGGTGAAGGAGACACAGACACATGTAAACACCCAAGTAAGTAAGGAGATAAGAGGTTTCAACTGACAGATATTTTGAAGGGAGCTTGCTCTATGCTAGAATAAATAATGAGGTTTTCCTGTAGAATGAGATCACTAAAGGATGGGGAGGATTTAGAAAGATGCAGAAAAAGCAACCCCTTCTGGTCCATAGAGGATGCTGAAGCCATATGCAGAGGTGGGAGTATGTGTTCTGAGAACTACAAAATTTCAGCCTGGAGAATCAGTGGAAGATGTGGTTAGGGCTATGTTTGACCAGAAACTCTTGCTATGGAATTTGCCAAAATATGAAAAAACGGAGTGTTGTAAACAAAAGTTCTTGTTACCAAAATTAATCTGATGATAGTGTAAAGCTTGTTTTTATAGGAGGCGATGACACATTCAATGAATATAATAGGGTAAGTGATTGAGGGGAAGATGAGGATATAACCTCATGAAATAATAAGAAAGGAATTGGCAAGGTAAATGTTTTTTGGCAACACTGAGGAGCATGAGTCAGTAGGTCAGAGGACTTACTGAATTTAGAGGGTAGGGGATGTAGAAAAGAAGACTGCAGGTCACTGAGTATGTGTAATGGAGAAATCAAATTACTCAGTTCTATAATGCTGGTGCCATCCACTATTGAGATCTTCCTTTGGCTATCTCTGAGCTTGGTCCCACATTTTCTTGTTTCTCAAAACAAACAAGTGACATGGCTCCCAACTTCAGGAATTTGTAAGACACACATACAAATCTAACATAGGAATTGTTGTCATTCATGGTATTCTTGGCAATTTTAACTTTATGATCCTTGTAGACTTTTAGGAGTGGTGCTGCTTACACATGAACAGGAGGAGTCTCATAAGTCCAACCTAGGAAGTAGTTCTTTTTTCATCTTATTTGTAAGTCCCCATGCAGAGGCCCCAAGATCTGACATGAAAATCTCTACTAGTACTTACAAATTCCTCTACCACCCCTGATAGTTTACCATTGTGTGTATGCAGGACAATAAACTCAAGACATCAGATTCTGGTGATCCAAACATGAGGAGAGAGCTTAAAACAGGCCAGAGGTTGTGGTCTCTATTTCTTTAGGTTTAAATAAGAACTTCCCAAGGAACTCATTTGGAAAAACTGTCTAAAAGTCCAAATGGATACATGCTAGGGAAATGTGGGAAATCTACTTCTTATAGGGACTCTTTCTGGCAAATTACCTATGTGGATAGCTGAACACATTCAACAAGAGGCAAGACCTTGATTCAAGACATGTCTGAAAGTTGATGTTCAATGTTTATCTAAGTGCTTATGACTTTGTAAAGTACAAGTAAATTTTCTCATCAATGGCTAGACTCAAATGCTTCTTGTCAGTGTTTATAAACAGGAACATGTCATCTTTGTTGAGTGCTAAGTCTAGGATTACAGTACTTGGCAATCCCTTGGGCTTATTTTGCCCTTTCTTCCTCACTTAGTGAAATTAACGGATAGTATAGGTGTGGTGGTGATAAATGAGAAATTCTAAGGGAAAGTCATTAGATCTGGCCTGTGCATAGAAAACTTTGAATATGTGTGTGTACTATGGGTATAGCAGACAGTAAATTTGCACATAACAGTGTTTAGAAATATGTAGAGGAAGGCTTTTTTAAGTTTTTGTTTTTCAAACGTAAGAAATACCAGAATTTCGGAAACAAAAGAATTCATTGTAATAATCCAACGGCAATGGAGACAATTTTTATTTAATATACTGAGTTGTTGAAGCAATATAAACATGTTGATTTGAATAATAACAGGTGAATTAAAAATAAACCAGAGAGTACAAAATCACACACACATACACACACACACACACACACAAAAAAAAAAAACAAATATAAAATTCCAGATAACACAAATGTAATTCCAAAACAAAGATAACTAGAAAATATTCAGAAATCTAGACAAAAGATACTGTTAGCAGAGGAGGGACACAAGGTCATGCTGGGTGAGAGTAGGTATGTGGCTTCCCTTTCCCTGTAAAATTAACTATTCCCACTATAGTCCTATAACACAGTGCTGTGGCCCACAGTCATCCTAACACCATTATCAGGGCAGATGCCTAATGTTTTGAGGAATACAACAGCACTAAGAGTCATCTATGAGTCTGATCATCACAATTCTGGTCATTGAGAATCACAACTCTTTTTTTTTATATAAATATTTACAAGTCAGAGGCTAAAATCAAAACCAAAGCAATACGGTGACACATACCTTTAATCCCAGTCCCTGGGATTAAAGCAGGTGGAACTCTATTGAGTTCAAGACCTGGTTGGTCCCCATAGTGAAAACAAACAAAAATAATAAAAATCCCAAGTACCACATCAGGCAGAGACATGGCATGACTATATCAAGTTTGTACCCCACCCTATCTTTTTAATCAATGTTTTCATCCAAGCCAATGCTCCACATATTGCTATCAGCTTAGAATTGGTATCTCTCTCCCTCCCCAACCCTCTTGATATTTGAAAGAAACTAAAAAAAAAAAAAATCTTTACATTAGTTGTATTGCCATTAGGGGAGTGATAAGTATCATAAAAGAGAGTGATAAGGGTAAAAATATTTTCTCTCCACTCTTTTCAAATGGAATCAAAGTGGTCATCTATCTATCAGGATGATAGTAGCTGTAAACTCAAAGACCAAGCAAGGACATCGATAAGTACTCTGGATGAAAGTTTGTAAATTGTTTTCCATGACAAGATTACACAAAGAGACACAACATGTTTATTCCCACTTTGAGCCCAATATAAGCACCAATGTCTCTTGTGGACTGTGCAAAGGATGACTGAGGAAGCCACTTACAGGTGAAGAGAGGGAAGGGAAAAGGAAGAGAGGACATGCAAAGGAAGGTGAAGAGTATGAAGAGGACTGTGGGGAGAAAAGGGAGGAGGGGGAATAGAGAGAGGAGGAATACAGTGGCACAGAGTCCTCCTGGAAGACGGAAACATTCTAGAAAGACCAGATTTAAAGAGCATCCTCAAGAGGAGAAACACACTTCATGAGGAAAACCAACAAGTCCTACGATCTTGATAAATTCTCTAGGACCAAACTGCAATGCACAGTCCTCTGAGAAAATGGCTGCAGTTTACAGTTGATTCTGCCATTTTAGTCAAGCTAAGGGTGAGGGACAGTCCTTACTTGGCTGTTTTCTTCTCAGATGCACAGTGTGCCTTATCATGCCATGATGGCTCAGGGCCAGACAGTCATATTTCAGGGACAAATCCTTGTCTCTCACATCAGTTATTCTTAACACTGAGGTTAAACAATCCATGCCATTGCTGGAACTGAGAAAGCAACATGTTACCGATAATGTTTTCCTGGCAAATGCCAGCTGTGAGAAGGGGATGGGGATGTTTCAATTCAATATAGAAATAGCTAGGCATGGTGACACATGCCTCTAACCCCATCATTCAAGAAGTAGGAGGCTAGCATGGTCTACACAGTAAGCTCCACACCAGCCAGCACTACATAGTAAGACGTTGTCTCAATAAATACATATGTAGCTAGATAGATAATCGATAGATTAAATACCTTTGATTTTGTTCTTTCTCCTCTTGTATTCTTGCTTCGCCAAAAGTTTCAACATTCCTTTTATTAATCTGCCACCGAACATTCATCAAGAACTGAGAGCCTTTACCAAAGCAAGCTAAGCAAGTGATAGTCACTGGTTTTCCTAGATGGGAAGTGAAGAGGTTCACGAGGAAAATTAAATTCTGCAAGTGGCATCACTCACTGTAGTAAAGTTTCTACAGTTCTGCCCTCATCTCCTTCCTTCCCCTCCTCATCTCCCTCTTTGCTTTCCACCCCCACCCCTGTCAGTGTCTCCATTTTCCTCAGAGCCCCACCACCCTCTTGTCTCTGGGAAAACTAAGCTGGCCCTAACTTCACAGCCTCACATAATCATGAAAGAGTTGCAGAGAGTTGAAATGTGAGTTTCTTTTTCACTGGTCCCTTCCATGTCTGTCTCTTCCCATGGAATTCTCCTTGTTGCTCCATGAGTTGCCTTTACCCAGCCCAACCATTTTCCTGAATGTAATCAGTCACAAAAAGTACTTACTTCCCAGTGCTCCATCCCACCCCCTTTAACTTGAGATGTTCTTTCAAAACATCAGAGCTGATTTTGGCCACAGTCAAACAGTGATTCAGCCCTCCCTTCCTGGACTACAGGTTCCCACCAGAAGCCTGCCTAAAATGAGGCATATCATTAGCATGAGGATGAGAGATTCTCTGGAACAGCAAAGCTATGGAGAAAGGATTAGAAGCTGCCACACTGTAGATGGAAACGGTAGTGCCCAAGACTGGAACTGATGATACAGAACCAAATGTTTTTTTTTTTGGCAAAGAAAAGGGTGGCAAGATGGATTACAAACAAGAAGTTATATATAATCATACTCCCCTGAAATGATGAATAACAATGTAGGCATAATAGGGAAGAATGTACAGCATATTGCTCATTAGAGTGATACACTGAGGCCAGGAGTGTGGGTAGAGTTATAGGTTACAGATGGGTGATGAAAGAAAGGGGCACAACTCATGGTGGTGTTTCAGACACCAAGTCTTTTTTCATTCTATCCAGCTTTAAATGGAAACCAAAAAGAGAAGAGACATAGAGATTCATGAATTTGTATTTTTATTCTTTCACTGTCACTCATCAATGACCTTGGGTGTGCCTTTGAGCATCTCCGAACCTGTTACTCAAAAGTAGAAGTGACCACAACAAGAAGAGATGCTTAAGTGAGAGCTAAGAACTCCAAATCTCAGTACAAATACAATGTTGCATTTTGGTCTGATGGGGACAGGTGTTTCCATGCTGCAACCTCACATGATCCCCAAGTTTCCTTCTACTGATTACATGACCTTTCCATAGGAAACCAGACCCAAAATCATAAGGAAATATTTTCCAGGTTAACAGGGAGTTGTTTAAAAAATTTCTTACCCATCAGCTGGGAGGTGGTGGCACACACCTTTAGTCCCAGCACTTGAGAGACAGAGGAAGGCAGATCTCTGTGAGTGTGAGGCCAGTCTGGTCTACAGAGTAAATTTCAGGACAGCCAGGGCTGTTACACAGAGAAACCTGTCTTGAAAAAACAAACAAACAAATGAATTTCTTACCTATTTCCACTGCTATGGTTCTGTTATGTGGAGGGGCTTTAATTACTGGAAACACAGAAAAGCCTTTTTCTGAAAATTAAAAAGCAGAAATAGAATGTAAGTATTAATACATTGATTAGTCATCAATATAAGCTGGTCTTTTCATAGTTCTATTTTATTTCACAGCATTGTGTCAACTGTTTTGAAAATAAGCTTTGGCAATGCACATACACCAATGAAACAAATATTTTAAGCAATACTTTTTCTAATTACTCTGACACTTTTTTGTGGTATCGTCTATTCTCTTCTATGTCATTATTACAAATGCTGGTTTAACACATTAGTTGTGTGACTTAGCAATCATTTGAAAACCATGATTCTGTAGGATAGGCAGAAAAGTACAGAGAACAGGCAGTCAATAGACTCATGAAAGTGATGCATTCATGAGCCAACTGGTGTGCTGCTCAACACCCTCCACCACTGCATTCCTCCTTGGGAGGGAGGTGGGGTCTCCTTCATATGGCCACTGAGGCTGAGACAGAGGGAAGCAGGAAGTCTCTTGGAACATGGATGAATCCCTCATTCTGAAGTGCTCATTTATTTCAGGGTGTTGAGATTAGGAAACATTGCAGGAGTTGACATTAAACAATGAGAGACACAAACACAACTGTGGTCTGATGATGCAATGGAGTACTGAAAAGGCTCTAAACAAAACATTTTCTTCAATATTGCTAGTTCATTTCTTGTTCATTGCCACTTGGATGTTGAGATCTCCTCTATACAGGAAACCATGCCCAGAAGACCTCAATTCTGTAAACTCCATCAGATATGATTAGGAAATATCCTCCTCAAGTGGCTTCTGTAATATTGGAAATGTATTTGGAAAAGAGTACTTTTTTAAGCAAATGACTTGCTTTGAAGACGCTGATGATATCAAAAGCATCATAAGCCAGGACGGGAAAACACTCAGAAGTGTGTGTAAAGGTCATTGTTTCCTGTTACACTCAGGTCCCCATATTTGTGGTTCCTATATCCATAAACTCAGCCAGCTATGCACAGACTTTAGTAGCTTCTTTGACTTTGCCCTTGCCATTATTTCCTATCAGGCAGAATACCTGTTTATGCTGAGAAAATATATGAAACTGGAACATCCAGTATTTAGGTATATGAACAGTCTGGAAATCAGTCCAAAAAGAAGTAAATTCATACTTTGTTATCCTTGAAAATCTGTCTCCAAAGGGGAAAAAATAGCTATATATAGCTTTGGTTCAATAATGTAAAATCTTTCCCTGGAATTCCTAAACCTTACTGTGCAACAGCAGCTTCTTGTCATAGTGGAGTGTGTGGATGGGACACAGAAGAGAAGAGACTATGGATAGAGGATAGGAAATGCAACAGGAAGTATTCAGTTCTACCTTCTTGTTTTTGTTTGAATCTTGAACCTTGTTGAAGGCAGGAGCTTACCTTCAACCGTGAATGATCTGGTTGCAGTCACTGTGTAATTGGTTCCATTCTCAGTGTGTGTGAATTTACATGTGTAGTCACCTTCATCTTCTTGCCTCACATCGTTAATGAACAAGTATGATCTATGGGCCCTGTACTTTGGTCCTTGAAGAGGTTTGCAGTTCTGAAGCAACAACAAGGAAAACATTCCATTTCTCTCCCGCTGAGCTTTTCACTTTCAACTACATCAATTGTGCTAATTTTACCCCTGTCTCCCCAAATTTCAACCTTTTACCTTAAACCACTGAACAGGTGCTGTCCAATTATAAAGGCCAATTGTTGGGCAAGTTATCTTGGAATTTTTTTCTGATCCAGCTACTGTTGAGTACATCAAATAACTGGGAATGCTACAGCCTGGAGGCCTTTTATGTATGGTGACATTCATGTATCCAGTCGTATTCAAGTCTGGACTATTGAAAGAAGGCAAGCATTTAAAAAGTAATACATGAGATAGCTTAATTCAACTCTATCCCTTGCACAATGTTGCTCTTGCAAAAATGATGCATACCGTTCTCTTATTGCAAAATAATCAAAATCCTGAGCTTTTAAAGATTTCTTTCTTACCCTTGAGACGAAGCAAACCTCTGAAAATGGCTTCACCTACTGTAATGCTAGGATCCTAAGTAAAATCTGTGTTCCTGTTTGTTGAGCCAGGTGGAGAGATAAGCATTCTTTGTGGATTACATCATATTAGTCTCACAGTGATTTTTTTTCTTTTTACTTTTGGATCATGATACTATAGTAAGAATTTTACACATGAGGAACTGAGAGACAGAGAAGTTACATGGTGCACCACACACCTAACTAGTAGAAGGGCATGGGTTGGAAACTGTAGTCTCGAAACCTAGGCATCAAGCTATACCTAGGATAATCTGACACTTTGTGAGTACCAGAGGCAGTGAGAAATCTAAACACGAAGCAATTGCAGTTCAGACTGGGGCATTTGAAGATATATACCCTGGGTCTCTGCAGTCTATGTCTTTGTCTAGGCTCTGCATCTAAGCTTTTTCACCCAACACAGATCTTTGTAATGCCAACTCTCTGGACTTCCATTTGTTATGCTAGTTTGTTCCTACTCCCAGACAACAGTTATGGATGACTCGTTGTTCTTGGGTCACTAGAAAAGATGGGCACTTTTCTAATTAGGAGATATATATATCCTTGCTGTGGTACATTCCATAGCCTATCATCCACCAGGCTGCTGTCTTCTCAGGCACACTTCCTTGTTCGAATCACTTTATAAATTTAACCATTCCACTGGTGGGGGGCAGAGCCGAGAGAAAGCAATGACAGCTGGGCCATCCATCATTAGTGAAAAGGGAGCAGAGCCAAGGCTCATCACTGTTTCCTGTACAATACCTTCTGATAACACAAGCATACATCCCAGAGTCATCCACTCTGGCTGGTAGAAACTTCAGACGATCTCTTAAGACAAAGATCCGACTTCTTTTTTGAGTAGGAATACTTTCATTTGTATTTGAGTGGTACCATTCCACTGGATAAAGTGAGCCTGCACTTTGGGGGCATCTCACAATTAAAGCCTCATTTTCCAGACCCCAGAATGGTTGACCTACAAAGAAAATGTGGACACGATCCTGAAATGGCCATGTGAAAAGATCACAGTTCTCTTTATATAACTCAATGTCTCCATCCACGATTAGATTTCTAAAGAGATCATATATTGTGATGCTTTGAGAAATAATAAGTCAACAATCAGAAGTCTTTACTAAATGCTCTACACGGTGCAATAGACTAAGGAATCAGTTTGAGCTTATGTCTCCATTTGCTCCTCGGGGAAAGCACCTATATTTACCTGAACACATTGTCAGTCAATAAATACTCACAGTGCAATGCCTCCCACATGCAGCTACTGTGTTAAATCTTGATTTATGTAACTCAAAATTGTGATCTCCTCACTATAAGGGATTCTTTCTGAGAGATTTACCATAAAGAATGAGTGAAGAGGAAATAATTTTGTAGCACACAATTCAGTCCCCAAACAACTAGAAGCAAGCAACTGAAATGCAGCAAATGTTTTCTCCGAATTACTTAAGCCAAAAAGCATACAATTTATCTGAGAATCAATACTTACTGCTCTTCGTTACTGTGAAATACATGAGAACTGTCAGGATTGCCAAAGCCCAAAGCCCCATTCTGTTTATCAATTGTGTGCTGGTGATTGATTGCTGAGGTCCCCTGGTGGATCAATGACACAGAATAGTAATGATGTGTTCACTAGGTGTTTGATGAGTGCTGTCTGACTTAGGGTCCAGAAGAGAAGTCACTGTAGCCACTGAAAAAGAAATAAAAAAAACCACAAGGAAAATATTTATCTTGCCCTGCTTTTTACTTACTAGAGACCATAAAGGAGAGTCAGTCAATTAACACATATTTATTATGTTTACTTATAGTAGGTTTCAAGTATACTGTGCTGCATTCATTCCTATTGAACTTGAAACAAGAGAGCAGCTCTCCCAATGACTAGATAATTTCACAATCATACCTTACCAGTCTCTTGAGCAATACTATGAAGAAGCTAAGGTTAAGAGGAAAGAAAACAAATTCCTACATTTGAAAAAATCAGAAGCATAAAATTGAGTAGATGTTAGGAAGCAATTTTATGCAAAACCACAGCCCTGTAGCAGGCCAGAAGCAACATGCACACGTCTATTGGTTTACACTCCGGTACCCACAGATAACTGTCACAAAAGCACTAAGGAAGGAAAACTTTGAACCAAAACCAGCCAAAAGCCATTCAAGACTGTTCTCCAAACTTTCAAATAATTGTCACTGCTTCAGCTTGTTCTCAAGAGCCACAGAGGATTGCTGGAGGTCTGAAAACAATTAAACCCCTTCCTTTTCCTTTTTGACAAAAGAATCAATTACTGTAGCTTTTTCCCTTCAGCCACTAGGGAAGGGATACAGGTAGGAACAAATAAGAAAATACTTAGTAATGTCAAGAGATTGTATTTCTTTGAATTGCAGATACTTTTTCTTTTACAAGCCAGACAGTCATCAATTCTTACCCCAAATGAAGGGCTGGGGAGAATGAGTTCAGGACACTGAGACTACTTCCCAGCCTTTGGTATTCCGTTGTCTCCTTTCTGTAGACTACCCATGTAGACATGCTCCCACTTTCATTTTAAACACACAGACATCCTGTAATTTTTCTACCCCACCCACCATGAAATTTGAGTTTTAGCCAAAATCCGTGACTTGTTCAGAAATGTTGCTGTCTCACTCACTAAGAATTCTTAAACTTACCACATAAATATTTAACCATAAGGACAACGTTAAAAGCCATTTCAGGAGAATTGCTTAAATCACTTCCCCCTGTTTTATCAGGATTACTCCAGTGGAGATAAATAATGCTATTTATTTTCTCAATGTCTCAACATTCAGTTCCAAATCACACACACACACACACACACACACACACACACACACACACACACACTAGACTGTCCTTCAGCAACTCCCTAACACAACCTTTGGCTGACACCAGGCAGGAAGCACAATCAGCTTTTGTGGTGGAGTCAATTACACAAACCACCACAGACAGTAGGTAGGGGAGGGCAAGGGCAAGGGGGGCAGCGGGGAATGTGAACCCTGAGATGCACAAGGACTTCATGCTACATGGGTGCTTAGAAATGTTCTGCAAGAGCCAGAGATGGTACACGCCTTAATCCCATCACTTGAGAGGCAGAGGCAAGCGGATTTCTGTGAGTTCCAGGACAGCCAGGCTGTTGCACAGAGAAACCCTGTCTCAAAAAAAAGGAGGAAGAAGAAGGAGGAGGAGGAGGAGGAGGAGGAGGAGGAGGGTGGAGGGAGGGAGGGAGGGAGGAAGAAAAAGTTATTTTTTAATGGACAGAGTGCCTTGGGCTCAGCCCAAAGCATAGTCTAGCATCTCAGTCATCAGGTTATGACTCTCAGCTGGGATGAAAATAACCGAACTGCAAGGCGATCATCACCCCTTGGGGCTTTACATGAAGCAAATGATAGTGGCTGATTTTGACCTTTACTATACATCATCATTGTCATGGCTCTATTATGAGGCTTCCTTTGACATCTTCACACAAAGGAAAGATTGAGAACCATCCCCAGACCAGCACACCAATAGAAAAAGAATTGAAGTCTTTATAAGAATCTCCTTTATGCAGGTCTCTGTGACTGGCCTATATCAGCTCTCCATTCCCCAACTCAACTAATGCCACACTGTCCTTCTCATCCCAGTACAAATGACAATATTGAGGCATTGTGATTAAGTGAGGAGTCCAAACAACACAGTGCAAAGAGAATTAGAACCCAAGCAGGTTGACTGTAAAAACTAGCCCCCAAATAGAACTGAGCCAGAGGCGGGGCTAAGGGTGGAGGTGTTGCTAGCTACGAAGGCACCTTGAGCCAGTCCCCTATAGCTCCTTATGGTGACTGGGAATGCCCCTGGCATCTCTTCCAGAGGTTTAGTCAGCTCTTAATCTGACACACTATGCAAGGTGGAGATCCCAAGCTTTTTGTTGGCTGGGGGATTGACCTTAAGCCTCATGGGCTCCTGGCTACTCTTGATTTTTATTATCCAGATCGCATCAAGATTCTGGGTAAAATCCAAGACTACATAATTTGGTACTATCATCAGCATCATTCAAATGTTATAGATGAAAATAAGAGCACAGACTAGACTGATTCAATAATTTAACCCAAGTTGTTGAAGCAAGAAAAGTCAACTTCTTTTCATTTTTCTCAGGTCAACTGACAGAGAGAGAGAGAGAGAGAGACAGAGACAGAGACAGAGACAGAGAGACACAGACACAGACACAGACACAGACTATCATGGTCAAAACCTCTCTTCTTGTCACCAGGACTTGAGTTATTAAAACAATAATCAGGTTCTTTAAGAAATAATAAGCCATTTATTTCAGCATCGGTTTGGGTTCACAGACATGGAAGATAGCTGTTTGTGACTACATAACCGGCAGCATAAGGCACATGTGAACACAGAGGATCTCCAATCAATAAGCCAAACAGGAGAGTAAAGTAGCCAAGTCCAGCAGAAGCAGTCCAGTATCTGCCAATCTTTCTGGAAAATGTCCCCTTATGAATTCTTCAAATTATCTTGCTTTCAAAATCAACTGAATAAAAATCTAATGTAATTTTGCACTAAGTCCCTCAATTTGGGGTTACAGTTTTGAAGCCATATGTTTTGAAACTATTTGTCATCTGGTTCCCTGATATTTCTGATATGAAGCAAATTAGAACAAATCCCTCTGATAGTACTGAGGCAGCAGTCAGTTCCTTCCATTTGGACTGTGGCACGAGCATGATTTGTAATGGGATATTATGCAAAGCTTATTCATTTGACTTGGCCAACCGTGCATGTTAGTTTAAACTACAGATGTTATAATCCTCCCAGGCTGGCTATCTGTACCCCGATCTTACTGTAAATCCACTGTAGGAACTGGGAACTTTTTTTGTCACATTCAAAACACACATATTCAAGCATTTTCATTTTTTCTTTTCTTAATGAAACTGTGTATGAGGCTGTCAGCAGTCAGCCACAGATCCTATATAGCCTGGACTGGCTTGGCCAACTGTCACAGGAAGTGCACATTCCCTCCTGGATCCCTTGGTTCACCTGCTCCAGGGCCACTCAATCTCTGATGCTTTCTACCATTCTTCTTTCTGCTATAGTGAGAAAAACAAACTAGAAGAGCAAAGGTTTCCAATCTGTAGAACCTAACATCCTGTGTCCTCCAGCCTTGTCTCCTGCCCCAAGAAAGTTGGTTTCTCTTTGGCTTCTCATCAGCAATGAGCACACCATCATTGGCTCAGGCAAAATTCCCCTCAAGTCCATCCTACCTGCAATTTTTTCCCACCTCTATTCTTACCTTTCTCGTCCTCGACATCATCTTGTATATGTTTTTTTTTCTTTTTTAATTAATTTTTATTTAAATGAAAAACAATCTTATTTTACATACCAATTGCTATCTGCTCTCCCTCCCATCTTCCCATTGGGTGTCAGTTGGGGGGCTTGGGCTGTCTATAGGGCTGCTGGCAGTAAAACCAGTATTATCCCAAGTGCATGAACAGGCTTTTGGAGCCCATTCCCTATGGAAGGATACTCTCTCAGCCTAGATACACAAGGGAGGCCTCAGTCCTACCCTAAGTAATGTGACAGACTTTGATGATCTCCCATGGGAGATCTTACCCTCTCTGAGTAGTGGATGGGGGTTGAATAGAAAGTTTAAATTCTTTTTTTAATTTATTTAAATTAGAAACAAGATTATTTTACATGTCAATCCCTGTTCCCTCTCCATCCCCTCCTCCCCTACCCCCACTAATACCCTACCTATCCAATACCATTCTGCTCCCCGGGAGAGTGTTGTAAGAGATTTCTGGCACCTCATCAGTCTACTCCGAATACACAGACTCCAAAGAACCCCTGAGAACCTCAGTCAAAGTATGCAGACTCTTTGGTACCTTCTACTTTGGCAAGAGGAAAAGCCACTATCCTTGAGTAGCCATGTGGACTCATTGATAGGATGCTTCCTGTCACCTTTCTAGCCCTGTGTCTTTCGACCCTTCCTACTGTTTATTAAAGGTATAAGTCAGACTCCACTATCCCCATTGCTCCTTCTCCCTGGACACCTCATTGGAGCTACCCATGGACTAACTCTTCTCCTCCAACCTGGGCCTAAGTTAAACCTTGTCAACAAGGTTCAGCCTGATATCCTCATGTGCTTTCTCTTGCGGTGATGAATACTCTGACCCAAAGTAACTTGTGGGAAGGAAAGGGATTATTTGGCTCATAGATTACAATCCATCATTGAGAGCCACAGAAGAGCTCAAGGCAGGAACCTGGAAGTAGGAGTGGAAGCAGAGGCTATGGAGGAATGCTGCTTACTGGCTTGCTTTCCCCGGCTTACTCAGCTACCTTTCTTATACAGTCCAGGCCCACCTGCCCACTGGGATAGCAAGGGACCCTCTTGCACCAAATAACAACGAAAATATCCCACAGACCAGTCTGATTTCATAATTAACTTTCTCTCTTCCCAGGTGACTGTAGTTTGTATCTAGCTAATAAAAACTAACCAGTATGTCTGGAGACTACATTTTCTTCCTTTTCTTCTCCTTTCTCTTTTTTTCCTTCCTTTGGTTTTTTTCTTCTTGTTTTCCTGTATATTTAGTTATTCATGTATGTATGTACAAGAAAGCATGAATGCCATGAAACACATGTGGCAGTCACAGAACCTCTCCCAGAAGTCAGGTTTTTCATTCTAATGTGTGGATTCTAGGGATCAAACTCAGATTGTCAGCCATGGCAGCAAGAGCCTTTCCCTACTGAGCCACCTCACCAACCCTTCTGATATTTTTAACTCTTCAATTTTCTTTTTCTTCTGTTGCTCCTGATTTTAAGATAGATTCTCATAACACGAAATGAATCAGCTTAACACGCACTACCCCTGACAGTGTCTTCACAGCATGGTAAGACCATCAACACTAACTGCAATGCCTTTTCATCTCCTCCAAAGTAAACCTTGTACCTGTGCCAGTCATTCTCTGTCCCTCCTTCCTCATCCTCCAAGATAAGCACTAACCCTTTGCATGTCTGCATGTATTTGCTTAGTCTGACTATTTCATATCAACAAAGTGATACAATACATCCCCTCATATGTCTGGTTTCTTTTACTTAATGTGATGGTTTTAAGATTCCTCCATGATGAGTAAGGTTTAGTAGTCATTCCTTTTAATGGATAGACAACATTCAATGGGGCATATGTAACATGATTTGATCGCCTATATATCCATGTATAACATTTGGGCTGCTTCTACTTCAAAAAAAAAAAAAAACTCTGAAATTATTGTCATAGTGTCCTTTTTGAATACCTGGTCCATCAACTTCAAATTGTAGTATTCCCTTCATAGTCCCTATCTCCTGACCCACTTTACACTTCCTCTGGGGCATTTGTCACTTGAAAGTAAGGTAATTTTGGCATTTACATTACTTGTCACACACACACACACACACACACACACACACAAATATATATATATATATATATATATATATATATATATATATATTGGTTGAATGAACCAAAATAGCCAAGGAACGAGAGTTTGGGGTCTGAAGACTCAAGCCTTGGTATATCGATCACCACAGGAGAGTGGTACCTCCACCCCGTAATCTCAGCTCTCCCGTAACACTGACTCCTCTATTCTCTCTCATGTTAGGTCAAGCCCAAGTCTCACTGGCAAGATCCTTCAGGAAATCTTGGCCAAGGGAAGAGTCGTCAGCAAGAAAGAACTCTGTGGACTGAATGGAGTGGGGATGGAAGTCATGTGAAAAACTACCAACAGTCTTAAGTGTTTGCATGTGTGCAGTGACTAAGACAAATAAGAGCATTGGAGACCTCAGGGCAGTTAATGCCTCACATATCCATCACCACTGGCCACTGGGATATGAATTTGTCATACCTTAATTGAGTTCAGGTGCCTATTCCTTTGTGTAAAGGTCATGTGACTTTGATTTTTCCCAGAATCCGAACTGATTTTTTTTTATAGTATTTAGGGGAATTTATTTGTGTAAAAAGTCTAAGTATTCAGAATGTCTAAACCACTATTTCAAAAGAAAAGGAACACAGTTGGAAAACATAAATAACATGGCATTAAGACTTAGTATAGCGCTGAAATAACCATAGCAGTGTGGTGCTGGCATAGAGTTAGACATATAAGGGACAGGAAAGGATCCCTAGAAATAGATTCGAGTGGAGAGTGAACTGGCGTTTGATGAAAGTATACAAATAAGTATAGGGAAAAGATAATTTTCCAGCATGTGACAATGGAAAAATTGACTATGTGGAAAAAATTCATACACAAAATAAAATCAATAGTATTTTATAAAATCTCCATAACTTAGTACAGGAAAAAAATCTAAACCAGACACACACAAATGATTTCACTAATCATGAAAGAAAAATGATTAACTTGAACTTTGCCAAAGTTAGACTGTCTGTTCTTCAAAAGATACTGAAATTTAAATATGCTAACTCAGACTTTCTGATAAATAAAATCCACACATCTGAAGAATCACTTATATACCCTATAATTCATAAAATTCTCTTTTAAGCCAGTATGAAGAAAATGGAGCAGTCCATCTAAAGTGAATTTAATAAAGGAAAAACCTCATCATTTGACAATAAGCTCATGAAAACAAATATTTGGAGTTGTCAGTTGTTACAAACATAAATAAAACACTCTACAATTCTATTTCAGTTCCAATACTTAAAAAAATAAAAAGACTGGCAATATTAAGCATTGGCAAGGCTATATGCAATCACAGCTCCCAGACATGGCACATATATTGCTGATGAGAGTGTAAAGTCACATAATGACTGCAATACAGTTCAGTCATTTCCAAATAAGCATTTTCTGTAGAGCCCAGGAATTCCCCCTGCCATGTATTAACCTAAAAGAAATAAAAGTATATGCACACAAAAGACTGCTTCATGAGTGTCCACCTTGGCTTGATTTACATAACAAACACTGGACATGCAGCAATGCCCACCAACATGTCCACAAATAGCCATCCGTGTTCATGGAACACTGCTTAGCAGTAAGAAAGAACAAATCACCAATTTATGTTGTATGAACTAATCCAAGAAACATTACACTGAATGAAAGAAACCACACCTTATACCTTGTAACCCATGGATACAGTGTTTCGAAAAACTACACAGGATTGGGTGGTGTTGGGGATGAACATGGATGCTTATCTGTAAAGAGGGATGTGAGAAATACATGAAGTGACATCTTAATTGATATGAGGCCCATAGTCTACACATCTATGGAAACTTATCAGACTTCAAGAGTAAAGGGTTTGTTTATTAGCTGAACTAAGATGAACAAGATAATATGGCTAAAAACCATCTGCCACATTTCTCAGTACTTTAATTTCTAGAAAACTAAATCACATGGCCACAAATGAGCCATATTCATAATACCAAATCTGAAAATGACTCAGAAGCCTATCAACAGAATTGGTGACGAAGAAGTATAAATAGTCAGCGATAAAAGGAAGGAATTACTGGTGTAAGAACATGATGAATTGATGAGTCTCAAAGACAGCATGTTCTAAAAATATGGAATTGTTTCAAAGTTTAAAAAAAAAAGTTCTTTTCCAAGATATCCCAAGAAAAACATACCAAATACAGAACAGTACGTACTGTCTTTATGTGATGCTGAGCAATGGGGATTACAGATTATCAATGTGGACACTGGAGGCTGCATGAACATTTCACTGGAAAGTAGAGGTGGGGCTGATGGACGAGGGTCAGTTTCCTGGGAAGAAGAAATGCAGCTTGTGCTGTGCTAGATGTGGCTCAGTAGGCAGAGGCAGAGTCAAATTTCACTCAATTGGCTATTTCACTATTGCTTGATTGGAGACTTTCTTCTCCATGTGTGACGTGAGGTCACAGTACTGGAGTCATTTCTGGGATCTGTTACAGTGTGAGAAAGCTCCACAGCAGCATTTTGCCACCTCTCTCCACAGCCTCAGGAGGAAATGGGCGACTCCTTTAATAGAAATGCCATGAACAAGTTGTTCTAGGATGAAAGCTCTGGATTCATGCTTCTAATTTATTATTAGTAGCAGTACTGTATATCGTGTGATGGAACACACGAGGTGGCCAAGAATAACTTTTATGGAGTCATTTTATTACTTCCACCTTTACATGGGGACTGGGAATTGAACTCGGGCTGTCAGGTTGGGACAGCAAGCTCCCTCACCTTTTGAGTCATGTCACCAGCCCATCTTGGTCTGTATATTTCCTCTTCAAACTTTTGGATAAGTTTTCCCTTACAATCTTTTTTTTGGTTTTCTACTTAAAATTAAGAGCAGTTTCTAGGTCCTTGGATGAAAGTAAGGATGGCCTAAAAACTACTCGCCAGTCCACCACACAAGTACTGACAGCCAGAATGACAATGCTTCACAGAAAAGGACAGATATCTTGATCAGCTTACACTCAGAAGGGCACAGATGAGATGCTGTGTCTTTACTGTGATAGAAAGCCTGCCTCTGTTTCCAACCTGCTACCCTTTAGGATCGACTTCAAGATGATCACATCAATTTTTCATGTTTCAGCCCGTCACACTGACTTATGGATTCTGTACTTGTGAGATCCCATGTTTGTATTTGTCTACTTGGAAAGAAAAAGAGGACACAAAGTGGGACATGCTAGGAAGAAAGCTGCATATCTATTAGTTGTTCTGCTCAGAGACTACTGATGCAGCCTGTATCAATAACCAAACTAATCCGACTGGAGTTGCTTGATCTCAGATTATTTTTAATGTAACTGGTAATTACATTAAATTTCTAATTTCTTTTCCTTGAGCACCTGACAATAACATAATTTTCTTCTTCCAGCTCTTCACTTCCATACTTACCATTAAAATGTATACGTGCTGATTTTCTATGCATGTTGATGTTTCTATGACCCTGGTTCGCTTTTATTTCTATAATTTACTTTGTTTGGGAGATGTAATGTGTCAGGGACCAGGAAAATTCCATTAAGGAAATTGCCTCAAGGTCTGAACCTCCAGTTTCAGTAAACAGGAGCTCCCAGGAGCTCCAGCCTACAACTGTATTGCAGATGCCAGCTAATCTGCTATTGAATAGCATGGCCTCAGTGGGGAACGTCCCCTAGTTTGCATCTCTACAGAACTAAGCATTTGAACAGGCCTGTACCAGGGTGGAGGGCTAGGTGTGCAGGACAAGTGAGGAGACAGAGAGAGTTAGAAGCAACCAGGCAGAGGGGTCACTAGAAGAGAGAGAAATGGCTTCAGGGTCAGGGAAGAATGGTTAGGAAACAGGAAGATGCTGAATAAAGAAGAGACTCTAGTTTTGCAGCATGGAACTGAGAGTTCTCTAAAGATGACAAGATGCTTGTGTTTCCAACTCCATGCTCCCCCTCTCAGACTGAACCTCATGTCTACCATGGCTTGGGGCTGAGACATGCCGGCCACCACAGTAATGCTTGAGGGATTGATGATTCCAAATAATGCATGACTGGTTTAAGAGGAAGTGGCTTGATGGGCGTTGGTGGTACATGCCTTTAATCCCAGCACTCAGGAGGCAGAGGCAGGCTGATCTCTGTGAGTTCGAGGTGAGGCCAGCCTGGTCTTCAGAGCGAGTGCCAGGATAGGCTCCAAAGCTACACCAAGAAACCCTGTCTCGAAAAAAAAAAAGAGGAAATGGCTCATCTATTTCCACCATGCTACCTTCCTAAGTCATGTTTGTGACCCTCAGCATTGTGATGGCTAATAATTAACTGCCAACATTAGAAGAACCAGAGCCAGCTAAGAACCTTGATGGACAATCTGAACACTTCCTAAATTGGGTTAATTGAGGCATGAAGATCCATCCTAATGGAAACAATCATTCACTTTTAATGACTCCACACATTTATAAGTAAAATATGTGGAAATAAACATAAGATAATTGAGGATTGCAGGAGATCTGCCCTTGTAAGAGAGCCAGGTCAAGCCTATAGCGTCCAGATTTTGAGGGGGTCCCAAGGCAGGGTCATTGCGGAGTGTTCAGAGGACTGAGCAGGACTAGTAACTCCTTGGTAAGTAAGGTTTTCCATGCCTTAGCATTTTGTACAGTGAAACACACCAACTGAGACTTTCAACCTCAACATGCTGAACCTCAGGCTGCTATGGGGTGGCTAGACAAGGGTCATTGCTTCAGTCCCTGGAGCTACAAGAATGTACCAGACAGAACAGAGGAATACAAAACTACTTGCTGTTATAAAGTTTATGACCTGGAAGAAAGAGATAATAAACAAATAAGTAAGTAAAAGGTACTTACAAAAGATTTGATCATGGTACATTTAAGGAGGAGAAAGGGAACTGTTATAGGAGTATAATTTTAAGACAGATGATCTGAGAAGGTTGCTTAGGGAAGTGTGCTTCAGAAAACAACACAAGCACAGCCCAGACAGGAGGACCAGACCAACGTGGGGTCCTGCTGAAGAAAGATGTACCAGATCTGAGAATCAGAGAGGCCCTGTGGCCCTGGTGAAGCAAGGAATGCTGGAGACATGAAACAAGTCATAGAGTTGTCAAGGCCAAACCTCTTGAGTCCTGAGCCGGTTGACACGAATTTAGTGGATGGAAACCAAAACAGATTTTCTGCACAGCTCTGTGTTTTGATGTAGGCTCTAGAAGATTCTGAATAATGGAAATATTTTTAAGGACGCCAAGATAAAAGATAGAAGTAAGTGGAGAGGCAGGAAGTATATTTGCTTTATGGCACAAAAGGAAACAATGCAGGATAATACCCAACTCACTGTCATTTAGGAAAGTATGTATGCTTTGAAAATCTGTCCTCTTACAGTTAGTTGCAAAAACAAAACAAAACAGATGAACAGAAAGAGAAAAGATTGTTGTTTTCATTTGGATTTGTTTAATTTGAGGATGCTGGATGTTGAAGTGGTCATCAGATGTACCAAGCATGTGCTTGACCACTAAGCTATATCCCCACTACCTAGAATATGTATTCCCCAAAGAGAAAAGAGCCAGCACATAGTATTAGTGCCTAAGAGGCTGAAGCAGGAGATAACCTATTTAAGGCCAGCCTGGGCTACATAGTAAGGCTCTGTCTCAAACGGAAAGGAAAAGATACAGAGACATATGATTAGGAAAAGAGAGGGAAGAAGGGATGGGGGACAGAAGGAGAAAGGGAAGAAGTAAAGGAACAGAGGGAAAAATAAGGGAAAGAAAGGAAGGAAGGGGGGGGAAGGAAAGCAAGAAGCAATCAACCAACAATGAGCCAGTATCACCTATATGCTGGCTTTCTAGAGAAGGAACCATGGAATTAACAAAGAGAATCAAGTTGCCTAGAGTCCTAGAGCAAGAACAAGGGTTAAACCTGGGGTATGGAGTGGCTGGCTCAGTGATAGAGCACTTGACCAACATGCATGAGGTCCTAGGTTCAACCAACCCTATAATGGATAAGAAAAAGAACAGGTTGGCATAAGTGTGGACTGTCTGTCCCAGATACTACCCATAGATAATGGTCAAGGTGGGTCCAGATGTTTATAAGGGAACTGAAGGCAGTGGTGTGCCCATAGTCTGACTTGAAGATGTCTTAAGAGACTTGCAGACACAGAGAGGTGTACTTCCTATCTGGTTTTTTCTTTGTTTTCAATGTCTGAAAAACTCACAATGGAAAACAGATGTCCTTTGTGGGGACAGTACAGATATATTTTTCTGTACACACTCTTCCAGACACACGCAGCAAAACAAGATAGGGGTCAACCAGGTCTTCAAAGCAGGCACCAGAACAAGGGTGGGATTCCTTAGTGATTCACCTGACACCCAGATGGACCACTCCTCACCATCCCACGCCCACACCATCCCTCACTGCCCCTTCACACCCCTCCTCCCCACCCCACAGCCTCTCACATAACACTTCCAGCGAGGAACAATTCATTACTCCATTTCTAGAATCATATGGGTTCCTAACCCATGCACACTCTAGAGGTATGTTCTAAAGTTTCCTAACCTTTCACAACTTCATCCCAGCCACCCCTCTCCTCGATACTTTAGAACAAAATCCCTTCTCAAATACTAGAGTTCAGGATCACTATTTTAACACTCTGTAACTTGGTTTTCCTCCCATTAATAACACTTTTTCTCACAAGCAAAGGTTGTAGCAATTATTATCTTTAACCTAAATTGGTATTGGAAAAGGCTTTTCCCTTTGAGATAAACCTATTTTTTTTTTATTTTAAAAAGACACCTCAAAGGCACTCACCATTAGCCAGAGAGCCTGGGAATCTTTCTTCCTCAGCTTCCCATCACCAAAACTTCTCAACCCTAAAAGGTAACTTCTCTAATAGCTTTATGCAAATACGGTAGACACCCTAAGTTTTAAAACCTCCCAGTTTTCTTATCAGTTAAGATACAGGAACCCAGTCACTGAAAGGCAGAAACTGGCTCTGGTAACTAAGAAACAGCTGTTACCATCCTCACTGCTTCCCCTGTTTTAAAGAGATTTGATGCAATGTACTTCCAGTTTTTACCTTATCTCCACAGACCTTCACATGTCATCTAAACTGTGTTTTGCATTCCTTGGTGGGGACTCAGGAAAATCAGCCCAATTCCTGCTAGGTAGGTCTCTTGCTGTCCTTAGAGAGTAGGAAGATAGACAAGAATTTCTTACAGCTGGGCTCTAAGAGCAACAGTGTGTGTTCTGCATCTAGTTTTACAGTTGACACTTCTGTGTCAAGGTTTGGAAGACTCAGGCACACACGTCAGGTATGTCAGTGTATGCAACCAGCTGTTTGGGTGCTGACTAGACTCCGGGCATCCCTTGTAGTCTCCACAGACTGACAGAATGCTCATAGGATAACTATCTTACCCAGGTTGCTGGCTCACACAAGCAGAGACAGAATCCAAAGCCCCCATAACTGGGCTCTTTCCACCTGTTTCCAAGTAGCCTCTCAAATCCTTGTAATTAAGATTTTTATGGATTAACTTTAAGGGTTCTAGAATACTGGATAAGCAGACTTTAAGTATCTATACAATAGTTCTTCTGAAACAATAGTAGCTTTTGAACCATTTGGATGTGTAATTAACCAAAGTCCTCCAAATGGGGAAAGAATGTGAGTTTTAGGTACAATGTGTTTTTTTTTTTTTCTTATTATGTAATTTGAGGCAAATTTTTGATCTCTCAAAAAATCTCTTATGCAAAGAATATTGCTGCTACTAAATAACTTATGAAAATGTGATCTACATTAATAAATACTAAAGGTGTTCTGCCTCCTACATGCACAGTCCACTTGGCACAACTATATTAAAAAACAAAACAAATAAGCAAAGTGAAATATTTCAGGACTTATTTGACCAGGCTGAGTTCTTGAAAACTAAGTGAATGTCACATCTGGTCAGGTCAGTAACAAGTCTGACATAGAGATTTGGTTTTGATCTCACTTCTTTTGTCCTTTTGTGGAGAAACCAGTTACCCCCATTTCAGACAAATCAACTCTGTAGTTATAGGAATCATGGATAAAAGCTGAAAAGACAGCAAGCAAATGACCGCAGAACCCAACTGCACACTTCACACTTCCAAGTGGAGTGTGACTGTACATGAAGTCACCTACTATTTATTCTCCACAGCTAGAGAATGAAGAAACACACACAAGCAACTGATCACACAGCACCCACCAACTGATATACCCAACATTATGCCAGACACTCAAAGATGCACAAGGATGAGACACTTTTTGGCCTCATATGATGAAACAAAGTACAGTTGTATGTGGGAAGGAGATATTTCATAAGTCTGAAAATTTAGGGTTCAAACTAAGATATTTGCAACAAGCAAAATCTTTTGAAAATTCAGAATGGATATTGTAAAATTACAGTTGTGTTGGATAGGGCTTTTTGTTTTGTCTTGTTTTGTTTTTTGTTAACTTGACACATGCTAGAGTCATCTGGAAAGAAGAAACCTCAAAGGAGAAATGCCTCTATCATTGTGGCCTGTGGGCAAGCCATTGGGCATCTTCTCATTTAATGATTGATGTGGGAATATCCAGCACTGTGGGTGACATCACCCCTGGACAGGTGGTCCTGGATTTTATAAGAAGGCAGTCTGAACAAACATGGAGAGAGAGCCAATAAACAGTATTTTTCCATGGCCCTTGCTTCAATTCTTGCCTCCAGGCTCCTGATTGAGTTCCTGTCCTGACTTTCCTCAATGATGGACTGTGACAGAGAAATGTAAGATGAAATAAACCTTTTCCTCCCCAAGATTCTCTTTACCATGGTGTTTAGCACAGCACCAAAGAACAAGCTAATATAGTAGCCTTGCCTTGTGAGGGGAACTTTACCCCATCTGCTGGTGTGGTTGACCTATAGTTCTACCCTAATTCTAGATCCCTTGATATCATTTGCTGTCATATGAGTGTGACAGTAACAGTGTGTAAGAACCTGGTCCATCTCTGCTGTGGTTATTTATCTTCAGAACGGTCTTTATCACTCCTTCATACTTACGCATTTGCTACTGACTAAGTGAATAGTGGTATTTCAGTGCTCTTATCAAAATCCAGAGAGACCAAAGTTGATGTCCTCCAGGGCAAGCACTAAAAGGTCATACTGCAAAAATACATGAAAACCTAAGTAGCCCTGTGTGGCTTTGATATGTGTCTATTTGTAAAGACTTTGAAAAGTGTGGCTCTCAGAGATGGCTGTATCATAGCCACTTCACAGGGAGGCTCTACCAGAAAACCCTCCTTATCCCACCCAGTAAAAAGAACTGAACCTGTTAAAGCTAGATTCCTTAATAAAAGCAGAAACAACCAAGGACATTTCTGAGGCTGGTCAGATGGCTCAGTAGGCACTTGTCCCCAAGCCTGACAACCTGAGTTACATCCCCAGAACCAACATGACAGAAGAACTAACTCCTGCATGAGCTATCCTCTGACCTCCACCGGTTCTCTGTTGTATGTGTACAAACACACCATCTTAGCATTGGGAACAAACAGTCGAAGACACAACCCAGCAAGAAAATCTCAGATTTAATAAATGCCTCAAGACCACATGTCCTAAAGTCAAAGATGAGACAGGAGTTGCAGAGGTTGGGGAAGTAAAAAGAATGTAACAAAAATTTAAGACATGTCTGTACAAGAAAGCAAAGCAAAGCACAATCTGTAACAAATCATCAATTCATGACTCCCTCTCCAAGAATGTTCCACAGGGAAGAAAACCTCAGCTCTCTTTCCTGCTTACAGCAGAGTAAATTCATTTGGAACTTTTACAACTTTTACAATGGGGGGGAAATCTTCCTGTGTTCAGGACTTGCCCTGCCGTTCCTTGCCTTTTGTAGATGTTCTTCCTTGCTTTAGTGAACTCCAGTTTGCTAACTTGATCTTTAGAGGAAAAAAACAGTGCTGCAGTAACTCCTCGCCTCATCTTTAAAGAGTTAAAACTTACAATCAGGCAAAAAGTCTAGAGCTCCACCTTTCATTCTTACTCCTGCTCCGAAGTTCAGAAGGCCTGTTGGATATGAGTTAACATAGGGACTTCTTGTGAGTTCTAAGGGTTAGGAGTCTTGCTCAAAGGACATGCTCACTTGGGTAAAATAATCTCAACCTGAAAATTCTGATTTTTTTACATTCTCTATATCAAAGAGAGAGAGGCGGGGAGAGTAAGAGGGTAAAGGAGAGAAAGAGGGAGATGGACAGAGAAGGTGGGAGGGGAGGGGGAGGGAAAACATAAAGACCTCTTCAGGTTTAATGGTTTCTGTGAAACTTGTAAAAATTTTCACATATTTTAAGAAGATTATTGTCTCTGCCTATTCTTAGAAAGATAAAGCTAAAGAATGAACCCTTGGGAAGCTAAGCATGAGTTCTCCAGAAAAAGTCCTTTAACGTGAGTTAGCAAGCCTCTAAGATGATTCCAGATGATTTCTGCTGTTTACTTCTTCTAGTCCCCCTCCCACACACACACACACTGAGCCAGGGCAGGTCAGTGTGACCAATACCACAAAGCTGAGCTGTGACAATCACACAACACCATCTAGTCTCCCTCCTCTGGAATCACTCACTCTCAGAGATGCTCCATCTTGGGATCTCAGTGGAGTGCTTGGACAGGCAGGTGCAACAGCTTCTGAGTTATAAGCTACTCTATGAGCATGGATGTGAATTCTCCAGGTGGACTCAAGTCTTCAGAGATGACCCTGAGGCAGAAACCCCACCTAATTCACTCTAATTCTAGGCTCTTGGGAACCATGTGAGATATGAATGTTTGCTGTATAAGCTGCTAAATTTTAAAATAGTTTTCTTCTATACACTAGCCAGGTAATTAATCCTTGTTACCATGCTAATCCATAGCTGGTTTCCTTGTGGATCTCCAAGGATATAGAGCCAAGGGTACCTGCTAGGATGGAATGACTTGACTCCTATTTCCTTCTTACTTTTCCCCAGCTATGTTACCCTTACAGAGAGGTCAAAAGCTCAACTTTTACTCATACTCAATGGGTCTTGTGACATCTGTGGCATCAGGAAGCTGGCAGCAATGGGGTTTCTAGTATCAGAGAAAGCTTCCGCTCTTAGTGGTTGTTCCACCACTAATCAAAGAATATCTGGCCCATTCTGATGAGATAAAGTATGTTTTTGTTATATGTTTGTTCTATATATTTGATAGGAACAAATGCATTTCATCATGGAAGGAAATATTTTATCATGCATCCCCTATCACCTGCCATACCCTTCCATGTGCTAGGATAGCAAGCCTGAGCTTTCATGCTTGGATACTATCTTCATTTTTCTCAAAGGGTCAATCAACCTAAGACTAAAATAAACATACATATTTCGGTCCCAATCTCAGAGCTTTGAAGCAGTAGAAAATTTGAAAATTCAAAGGAAAATACAAGAATCTTGAATCACAGTCAGACATTTTAACATTCTTCTTTCAACAATTGATAGATTAGATAGAAAATCAGTTATGGATATAGAAGATTTAAAAACGCTGTCAGCCAAGGTCACATAACTAACACTGGTAGAACAAAATAGACAAAAAAATTCTCCATGCGATAATTGCAGAGAATGTCATGTGACAATAGTCAAATCAAGTCATAGAGTCAACAACATAAAGGTATATACACACAAAAAGAAATATTCATAAATTGAATATCACACCTTTAGCCGAAAGTAAAAAGATGCCACATGACAATAGTCAAATTAAGTCATAAAATCAATAACAAATGTATATACAAATGGAAATATTTAGAAACTCAATAATATAGATTTAGCCAATATGCAACTCAGAGAAGTCAGGAAGAGATTGAAGATACATTTTGAGTCAAATTGAAACAAAATCTACAGACATATCAAAAATGACAAAATTCAATGAAGAGGGAAACTCACAGCACTGGCTTCTGGAATTAGAAGAGAATGAGAGATACGAAGGATATTGGTTACCACCTAAGAAACCAAGAAAAATGAATGAAAGCAGTAAAGAGAACAGAGTGACCCCCACGATAGGTAAGTTTAAAAATAGCTACAGGGAATGACAGAACCAAATGAGGCAGAGAATGTGCCGGTGTGGTCCCCTAATACAAGGCTCTGGGAAACCCTTACTTATAATGACAAAGGTGCCCTCAGTGGGAGACAAGAGGGGAGGATTTCACAAAAGTATGGGGAAACATCAGAGCAACACATGTGTTGACTATCTCTATCATGGAGATAGTTTCACAAGCATGTATATCTATGTCAAAACTATGCCAGATTGTACAACTTAAGAATGTGCAATTTATCATGTCAGTTACATCTCAATAAAGCTGTATAACTTGCAAATATTTTTAAAGATAGCTTATGCTATGATCTTAATGTGTACAATACATACACAGGTCAAGAAATGTATATGTCCAGCACATGCATGCTTACATGCATATACATGTACAGAGACATGGTAGAAAATGTCTAAAACCCAAGAATCCCAAATTTACAGCAATGCCCATCTGCAAGGGTAAGATGGTGGGTGGGATTTTCCCTTCATTTCACTACTGCGTATTTACTATTTCTGAAAATGGGATGTTCGGTATATAAACATATATTCCAGCAAATGTGTTTATACAATCGATTTGTCAGCATTTGGTATAGCTCCCACATTCCTATGTTAATTTTGTAGAACAGAAGTGATGGTCACTATTACTGTGTCCAGGCAGAATCTAGAACATAGAAGAAGGCCACAGATAACACTTCTCAAGTACAGTGTCTGGGAGATGCTCAGCAGCAGGTGAGTGCTGATTGGGTGAGACTCCCATCTGGATCCCTAGCATCCAAAACAAAGGATGCTTCCCTGCAAAAACAACACACATTTAAAAGGTGACTCAAGACCAAGTGTCCTAAAGTCAGAGATAGGACAGAGAGAGAAGGAATGAGACAGATGGACAGAGACAGAGAAGCAGAGAGACAGACAAAGATAGAGAGACAGAGAGAGAGAGAGAGAGAGAGAGAGAGAGAGAGAGAGAGAGAGAGAGAGAGAGAGAAGAAAGTTTTTATGACAGGCTCAATGAGACTTATTATTGATAGGGCTCTAAATTTGGCTCCAGGATTTCAAAGGAGATAGAAAGCCATGTTCCAGATCAACACAAGGAATTCCAGGGACTGGTTAATCTAGCTCTGCCTATTGAGTGATGGGGACATGGGCATGTACCATATTTCTGGCCACTCTTTTTCCATGGTAACTTTTAATGTAATTCAATGAGAAGAATGACGGAGAAGGATTATGGCATAATATGTGCCTAAGTCTACACTTAACCACCTATTCTTCCTGGGACAGAAATGCTTTCCCTGGCAAAGTCTTATGACCATTTATGAGAATTCCATTGATGTGGTCTCCAGTTCCTCTGTGTAACTTCAACCCTGATTATCTCTTGCCAGCATCCCAGGTGGTCCAGATATGAACATTGATTTTAATTATTTAATCAGGGTATGCAAAATCTAAATAGCACATTTGCTCTCTGCATGCTCTTTATACTGGTGTGTGTGTGTGTGTGTGTGTGTGTGTGTGTGTGTGTGTGTGTGTACATGTGTGTATGTGTATGGAGGCCAGATGAAGCCAGAGGAAAACTTCAGATGTTCCTCAGGACATTGTCCACCTTGAGACAAGGTCTCTCTGTGGCCTAGAACCGGTCAAGCTGGCTAAGACAGGCTGGCCAGTGAGCTCAGGAAGCGATCTGCATTTCCTCCTCAGTACTGAATGACACTTATGTGCTACCACTTGCAGATTTCTAGGCAGCTCACTCAGGCCCTCATGCTTGTTTCACCACTGAGTATCTCCCATGATGGTGTTTTACTGTTTTTGCTTGAGAAATATTTACAAGGCACATTTTGTATTCCAAGTCATGTACCTGAAATTAAGATAGTGATATGGAAATAGCAAATAATTCCTGTCTTCATGGCATCAGACACCTAGACAAAGAAATGTGATAAAACATACAAGAAATCATCAAAGAAAATATATAGCTTTTCCACAAAATATTTTTAAATTCTGCATGCTAATAAAAATCTTACAGGAATCTCCCTTCTATAATGACTTACATAAATTCTTACATGAATTAAAGCATATATGAAAACAGGAGAGAAGTTCCAGACTTGGGTCAACTTTTAATACCCCAAACAAATTAAGAGATTTTTTTGGTCAGTAAATAAGAAAATATACTGATAAAAACACAATATACAAAATAAAAGTACAAATCGTCAAAAACACACAAATATTCTATATATCCTGTGCCCTCTCACAGTAAATAGGCCAAACTAAAACAAAACAAAACAAAACAAAACAAAAAAACAGGGCTTCATGTTCAGCTTCTGAGCAAATGAATTAATTTCCCAGATTCTATATTTGGTTAGAAGGCAAAATCAGAGAGGGATTCTGAGTCTCCTTCACTGAAGCCCCACCAGCCTAGAAGCCCCCCTGCCCCAAGTGTGCCTGCAATCCAGCATGTCTCCTGTCACATGAGGCCAAAGGCCAGCATCAAACAGCAGCCTGACAAAACTACAATGCTGTACTTTTTGAAAATCGGCTGATATGTTGCCAGATAAGATAAGCTTCTTGGTAACTGGTAAGGAGGGATAGATCAGTTAGTGCAAAAGTTTGCAGTAGAAGTCAAAGTTGAGAGAGCTAAAGGGCAAACATGAAAGGAAGCACCCACTTAGAAAACATCCATTCCTATCTAGGTCCTTCATTTCATCAGTGCAGACACTGACCCCTGAGAAAGTGGGATGGGACACGTCCAAAGCCACACAGCTCATTCACAAGAAACTCAGACAGGACCAGAGATAAGAAGGGACCTTTATATAAAGTTGTTCATTTATCTCTCAGCCTCTTTTCCTCCTAGAACCACTATTCCACCCAGAAGACTTTTGTCCAGTCTTTGGGAAAATCACATCAATTCTAAATATTCGGTGGGTACCTTATCTGCAGAAAGATATATGAAGTTTTTGAGTAGTGTGAATATGATCACACTGTGACAAGCACTGACAATAATAAATGTTAGGCAATGATAAATCCTTTAATAAGAAATTAGCAACAAATGACTGTATGCTAACCATTCTAAAATATAGATTATAGAGTCCAGCTAGTGACTATCTAGAGTCCCTCCACAGAAGGCAAAAAGAAAACCAAGGGAAATATGAAGTTTTAATCTTAATTGTCAACTTGATGAGATTACTAAGAAATGCCCAGGTTCATGAAGCACAGCTCTGGGTCTGTCTATAATGGCCAGCAATCCTAAAATGACAAGGTTTCTGGCCTCATTGATGATTAATTCTTGGGTCCATTCACAGTGTGATGGCCTTATTGGGAAGACTGTAAAAACTCCTATATAGTGTCTTTGGAAAAAGTAGGTCCTTGGGATAGGTCTTTGGGGCTACTCCTTGCCTGAGCCCTTTACTGTATCCTTCTCTGTCTGTGTCCTACAATGAGGTGAAGCAACATCTCTGCCACATACTCTTGTCACCATGATTTTCTGTTTAAGCACATGGGCCCAAGCATCCATGGACTACACCCTTAGAACCATGAGCCAAAATAAGGCTTTGCTCCTTTATGTTACTCAAGGAGATGCAGAAGTAATGGATACAGGAAAGTTGAACAGGCAGTCAGTGGTAAAAATGCAGGTGGTTATTTTAAGAGATAGCTCCTTTCTTGATATCCCATGCAATAATAGCACATGGATTGTACCTCTGGGCACACATAGGCTAACTTCTCATTCAGCAAGCAAAATGTTTTTCCTAGTCATAGAACTATACAAGAATCATGTCTTGAACTGATTGCATTCTCCAGAATACTGTAACATACTGACCTTTCCAGACCAGTTTCATTGACAACAATAAGGGCCACACTCCAAAGAAATGAGACTCAATGAGCTAGCCGGAACTGGAAGTCCAAGTGAACTCATGATCCATCTCTATCTACCATTCCACAAGCACTCACCCACTCAGGCAGTATTGCCTGAGAGAAGAAAGCTAGACTGAAGAAGTCTTGTTGAAGGCTTTGGTCTGTCTTTCTCAGCCCACACTAACGCACAAGGTATCAGGTACACACAATGATTTAAGGTTGCTAGTCAAGACTGACAATATGAAGTACAGGTTCCCCAGTGACTGTCTAGACTCTTCTCTCTACTTCTGTGTGCTAAGGTAAAGGAAATCATTGAGTCTTAGGAGATAAAAAGAATGATGTATTCCACAGTGCCTCATTCTCCTTCCCAACTAGTTAGAAGGTTTGTTATTGTTTTGTTTTGCTTTACTTTGCATTGTTAGAGATGGGTTTTGCTATGTACCTCAGTCCTCAAACTCAAGATCCACCTCCCTGAGTGCTGAGGTTGCAGTCAAAAGCCTCCAGGACAGACACAAGCTACCTTTGTGAGTACTCAGTTTTTGTGGAAACTTTGCCATGCTGCTTCAGCTTCTAACATACCAAACTGTGCATGAAGGTGGTCTGCATCCTCATTTTGCTTGTTCTGTGCTAACATCTTAACCCTAAAGTCATGTGGGGTTCAGGAGATCTGTGACCATATATAAGATAGTAATCAATATCCTAGTGCAGTAGTTGGGGCTTTTCTAACTCAAGACATGTAGAATTCAAAAGGATTCATTTTTTTAAAAGTCTGGAAAGGCGCTAAAATAAACAGCATGGGGAATTACTATGTATGTTTTGTAAAGTTTTTCGATAGAATTTCCATTTTGATTTGTGTGTGTTTGAACCTGCATAAGTTTATATGCACCACTAGAAGGGGTCTTCAGAGGCCAAAGAGGGTACTGGATTCCTCTTGTAAATGGAGTTACAGGTGGCTGTGAACCACCGTATGTGTGTGGAGACTCGAACTTGGGTCCACTGCTAGAAAGGCAACATGTGAGCCATCTCACAATCCCAGAATTACCTTGTTTTATGACCAAAAATAATCAAGAAAAAAACTATCCTTGGCCCCTTCAAATCTTCCTTTTTTAAAGGTGTAATTAGATTTGTAATTTTAAGTCAAATCCTTACTAAGTTTATATATAATTTTAAAGCCTATCTGTAACACTGAAATTCCTAAGAAAAAGTAACTTTGTAAGAATTAATTCATTACCTGGGAGAGTCTTGGTCAAAGTACTTAAGAAGGAAAATCAGATACATTACATTAATAAGTAGTGTATAAGTTAGACAGAGATGTTTGGCCTGATAAACTTGTAAACTCGATAACCATGTATTGTAAGTTTTTAAAATGTACTAGACTTAAAATTACCATATTATCATTGTAGTTGGTTTTGGTTTTGGTTTTCATGACAGGGTTTCTCTAACACTCCTGGCTGTCCTGGAACTACCTCTGTAGATCAGGCTGGCCTTAAACTCATAAAGATCTACCTGCCTCTGCCTCCAAGTGCTGGGATCAAAGGTGTGTGCCCCCATTGCCCAGCAGTCATTTTTTTTTTTTTTTTTTGGTTTTTTGAGACAGGATTTCTCTGTGTAGCTTTGTAGACCAGGCTGGCCTGGAAGTCACAGAGATCCACCTGCCTCTGCCTCCCGAGTGATGGGATCAAAGGTGTGCGCCGCCACCACCCGGCTGCTGTCATATTATTTTAACCTGACTTTTTGCTGAAAGAATTAACTTTGAAAAATTGAATATTAATGTTGACACTAAGATAAAGCCACCTACCTCTAGGTCTGTCCTCAAAGGAATTTACAATATTGATGTATTAATGTGTTTATGTGTATTGTGTGCAGTAACCATCAGAGATCAGAGGAGGGTGTCTAATCCCTTGGAATTGGAGTTACAGACAGTTGTGGGCCTATATATCCAGGGATTGAACCAGGATCCTCTGGAAGAACACCCAGTGCACTTAACCTCTGAATCATCTCTCCAACCCTCAAAGGAACTGAAAGCTAATCTGACTGAACTACCACAGATAAGCATAGAGTTTGTTTGTCTGCTCCTCACTTCCCAACACTGTGAAGACAGAGTCAAACCTAACTCATTGTGGGAGCCCACAAGTGACTCAGTTTCTATCTGGAGTTTATTCTACCTTATAAGACATTAGAGTTCAAGCTTGCTTGTTTCAGTCTCCTTGAGAGCTATGAGAAAGTTCTGATTAAGCCCATGGAAGAGAACATATTATCTAACTAACAAGCTTCTGATTCCAGCCAAAAGGCACATAGAGATAGGGAATGAAGCTGCTTGCTGCTAGCAGGACTCACATGATACATAGTGAACCTGGCTGCTCCTTGATTCAAGGACAGTGCAGGGAGCTGGCTAATTGACTGTGCTGCTATTTGTTCTGCTTTGCCTCTGGTCTGTATATAAGGAGGGTCTAAATTAAACTTGGGGCTGGCTGCCCGGTATGCTGAGAAGCATGAACTGGGCAGTCCTCCCAAATCTATCCTGTGTTTCTGTCTTTGTTTCTTGTACCTGCCTTTTTCAATCCTCGTGCCCCTACTCAGCAGCCTCCAACAACTCATCACATTCTCCCTACCCTTTTGCTCCTTCCAGCAATGGCTCAGCTCCTGTGGAGCCTTTCCTGTTGGCCTGGGGAGAGGGCAGGCACCCTATTTCAGAGCAGAGGTTCTTCATATCCAACAGCAGGGGTCTGCTTTAATACTGAACCCTCCAAGAGAAAAGATTGACGTGTCTACTGACAGGAAGTGCCTCTCCCTGACGACATCACCTTGCATTTTCCATGCAACTCACACCACAGGACTACTTCCTCTCAGAAGTCACTGGTTGGCTCAGAATCCTTCAGCTCAAAAAGCGTGCATTGAAACCTGAGGGTTGCCATATCTCACTCCACTCTGCTGGGTGGCTTCCTTCCACAGATCCCCTCGGTTCCCATGCCTGCTCTCACCTCCTCTCTCACTGCATCTTCTCCTCTCTCCCCTCCTAGATGGATGTTATCATCCCCTCCCCCAACACACACACCTCCACTCACACCCCTCCAGCTGCAATGCCTGGCTCGTTTGCAAAGTTGTGAAAAACAGCTGTCATTGCTCTCAGTCATACCTCTCCCCAATGAAAACAAAGTCATCTGTGTCAGCATGAACTTAGACCTATGCTACAAATCTAGCTGGGTACAGGAGACACAGAATAACACTTGAGATTATGATCTCCATGGAGGAGAAAATGCCTGGTGGGCTAGAGATGGTGGTCCTTAAAGTAGGATGGTGAAGGATGGGTCTGAAGAAGTGTCACAGTAAGTAACCAAGCCCTAGGAAACAGAAGTTACTAAAAGACTTAATGTTTAGGAGAGATGACTAGAGGCCGAGGCCCTGGTTCTGCAACTTAGCAGAGCAAAGTCATCTTTCCGAACCTGAATCTGCAATATAAGCATGAGGGCTGTGCCTACAAGAGTGTGGAGAAAGACGGAGTGACATCCTGTACAAAGAACTCTTAATACCATTAGAACTATGTGGTCAAAGGTGTGGCTACTACCTCACTGGCATGAATATGCTGGGTATTTTTGAAAGTGGAGTTACTGTATTTCTGAATGTTGTTGTTCTCTTTGAATTGTGAATCTTAGTCTAGTAAAGGAGTTCACTCATCATGGTCCTCTGAGTGTTTCTGGACATGGCTGCACTGGGGTCTGAAGTACTCTGTCTTGCTCTTCATTTCCTCCCCATGTCGATGCCCCTATTGGGTTTTACAAATGTCTCTAGGTGCTGAGGATTTAATTTTAATTACAGTATTCTCAAGATTATTTAGGAGAACAGTGCTGTACACAGTAGGGACAACTGCAAATCCTCAAACAGTGCTCCAGCTTGCTTTGTTTCCTACTTCTCCTCTTCCCAAAATATTGTGCACAGAAAACATCACCATGTTTTTGTCCCATAAAAAGTCCGTGGTTCAAATCATGCCCAGTCACTTAGGAACTATAGAACCCTGTACTAGTTATTTGAGTTCCATAAACCACAGTTCTTCCATTTGAAAGAATAGGAATTATAACAGTACTTGTCTCATTGGGGTGCGAAGAACCAAAGAGTGTAAGTGCACATCTTAGTGACTACCAGAATAGAAACTTAGCTAGCCTGGAGAGGTATCTAAGAATCTGTCCTATTTCTCCAGCAAGACAGCTCTTTCCTTAAGAGGGTATTTATAGCTGCTTCATCTTTCTGTCTTTCCCATTCTTTAAGCTACTAAATATAGTCCGTTAGTTAAGAAATCCTTGTAAGGGCCTTTAAGTTATTTAAGTAAACAAGCCATCTACGGATAAATTCCCAGTTATGTATAATGTTCACTACAACAAAAACATTACTGGAAACAACACAAAAATAGCCATGGCCTCTTCCCTAGAGACACTAACTGACTGTTATAGGAAACAGATATCAATCAATCAAACAAACAAACACCTACTATTGTTAGTAAAGATCCCCCCAGATATCCACGTGTTAAAGGTTTGGTCACTAGTTGCCTGGCAGCATGATGGAACCCTTTAAAAGGTGTTGGCTGGAAGGAGGGAGTCATATCATGTAGGACATGCTCCCTACGGAACTGTGGGATCCTGATATACTATCCATTTCTTACTTTGTTTCCCAGGGAAATGGCCAGATATGTGATTATATACTGCCAGTGAGCTGTAACCAGTGGTCAGTGGCTTAGAAGAATGATTGGGAAATTGATGAGAAAGACATTTAGAGGAAAGGTACAAGGACAGATCTCTCCACAGGGTCAAGGGCTATATAGTTACTTGCATTTCATATAAAAAGCCATCAACCTCTTTCCCTGACCATCCCTGTCATTCCCCGGTGGACCTATGAACAAAGTAGCCATGGTGGTAATATTGGAGATTATGCATAGAACCAACAACATGGACTTCCACTTTCCAAGGCTGACCAGGCTACAGTTATTGCTAAGGGCCAGATCTACCAACAGCAGAGACCAACACTGAGCTGCCAATATGGCATCATTTCACACAGTGCCTAGTCAGAAACCTGGTGTCAGGTTAACTAACTTGACCCACTTTGTCAAGGAAAAGTGCAATATTTTTGCCTTCACTGGCACACTTACTCTTGATCTGACTTTGCCTCTCCTGTATGCAATGCTTCAGCCAAAACAACCATCCATGGGCTTAACAGAATGCCTTATCCTCCATCTTACTATTGCACCCAGCATTACTCCTAAAAAAAAAGGGAACTTGTTTCACAGATAAAGATGTACAACAGTGGTTCTATGCCCCTAAAATCCACTGGCCATCTTGGAGCAGCTTCTCTGAAAGAATGGTGAGATGGACTTTTAAAGATATAGTTACAGAACTGAGTAGTGGCAAAAGTCTGGAGGCTTGGGGCAGATTCTCAAAAAGGCTCTGTATATCCTAGGTCAGTATACTACATACAAACCAGTTTCTCCAACAACCAGGAGTGGAAATGAGAATGATACAGCCCATCACCATCCACAGTGACCCATGAAGAGCAGGTTTGCTTCTCATTCCCATTGGTATATGCTTTGCAGGCCTATATGTTTTTATTCCAAATGGGAAACTTCTATCAGGAGTACAGCAAATATGCCATTGAACTAAAAGTTAAGACTTCAGACTTCCCTTGGCCACTTCAGGCTCCTAATGCCCAAAAGTCAACCAGCTAAAAAATGAGTTACATTGCTACTAGGAGTTACTGATCCAAATTACCAATGGGAAATTGGACTGCTTCCCCACAGCAGAATGTCTGGAGTGTAACAGATTCTTCAGGGTTTTGCCATGTCCAGTGATTAAGATCAATGAGAAACTACAACAAGCCAATCCTGGCAGGAATGGATGTGTGAGTCACTCTTCCAGTCAGAGAATCAAGACCTGCCGAGGTGCTTGCTGAGGATAGAAGAAATACACAGTAGGTGGTAAAGGATGGGTTTTATAAATACCGGCTAAAGAAAACATCAAAATAAATAAATAAATAAATAAATAAATAAATAAATAAATAAATAAATGCCAGCCAAAGCCACATCACCGATTACAGGAAGGTGGATCACAATCACCATTTTGTTGTGTCTGTGCTTTTACACACATGCATTGAGCAAATGTGTGCTTTCTCTCCTCTACTTCTTCAGCATGCTACGTGGCATCAGTTGAGGTATCAGTAGTTAACTGTTATAAATCTATTTCCTCATGAGCCATCTGGACCGGAGAGATAGCTCCATAGTCAAGAGTGTTTACTGCTCTTGCAGAGGGCCCAAGTTCAGTTCCCAGGATCTACTATTCAGTGCTATCTGTGTCCCCAGTTCTAGGGGATCTGATGCCTTTTCTGCCCTCCATGGGCTCCTGGACATATGTAGCGCGCATACAATACACTCAGGCACACACATATGCACATAAAAATAAATATTTTTAAAAGAGACTTTGCCATCTGTTCTTGAAGAAGAATCGTGCATTTTTGTTGTTGTTGTTACAGGTGGTATTGTTATAGTAGGCAGAATTATGACCTCATTCTTTTTTCATGTGAAAATTAAGCAAAACATAGGGAGATGTTGTTGGGTATCAAGCTGACACAGGGTGGAGTTGCAATGGTTAATTTTAGTTGTTAGTTTGGTTGGGTATGGTATCTGGGATGGTATTCCCTGGAAGGATTAACTGAAAAGTGGAGACCCTACCTCAAACAAACAGCACCTTTCAGTAGATCTAGAGGCCTGAGAGAAGAGCTCACCTTTGCTTCTTCCTACTCCATCCATCGGCAGTGCTCCTGTTGCCAGCTTTTCCTGGCATGGGATCCCAGATTCTTCAGTCTCTCTTGGAGACTGAAAACCATTGGTTCTCCAGATAGCCCCTAGGTCAGTGTTTCTCAACCTGTGGATCTCGATCCCTGGGGTCACATATAAGATAGTCTGCATATCAGATATTTACATTATGATTCATGACCGTAGCAAAATTACAGTTACGAAGTAGCACTTAAATAATTTTATGGTTGGCATTGTATTAAAGGGTCACAGCATTGGGAGAATTGAGAACCACTGTTCTAGGTCTTCAACCCCAGTTTGGCACTGAGTCATCTATCCTTGTAGGCTCCTGGGTACCTCAGCTCTCCAGACTGTAGAGAGTCATTATTAGACCACTAAGCCTGTATCACATAAGCCAATCTAATCTATCTCCTTTGTAATATATGTCTTTCTATTGGCTCTATCTCTCTAAAAAACACCAACCACCATGACCTAAGTATCTTCTTCTACAACATGCTCCCCCACACACAATGTGTTCCTCGCCACAGCCCGAAGGCAACAGAACTAAGCAATATAGCTCAAATCATTGGGCAATAATAAGCCTTTCCTCCTTAGAAATTGGTAATTTGGGTATTTGTTACAGAAACAGAACAGTGAATAACAAGAACCCTCAACATGTAAAAATGTATTCATGATTCTTGATTCAATCCATTTGATAGCATTTCACTAGATTAATACTGCAGATGTTAAATAAAAGTCACTCTATGTCTTGTTGTAGCCTTCAGAGAGAAGTATAAAATTCCTGCCACAGTGACAAGATTCATGCTGGAAATGCACAGGGGACTATGAAGGAAGACTAAAGGAAATCTGACCTTGAGCGTGCAATCTAACAGGTCTCTGTGAGGAAACCTGGCTGATCTGTGACGGTCTGTTGGATGGATTGTCATGAGAGGCGAGCGTGGTGTCCTGAGGAGAGTGGCACACAAAGGAATCCTTATGGGAGAAAGGAGCAGAGCCAATCCCTAGAACTGAAAGAAAGCCAGAGTAGCTGGAGAACTGAGTAAGGGGTGTGTGCTGTTAGACAAGGGTGGACTCACATTGGAGAGTCCTTGGGTTAACATTAAGAATTCTGACCCTGCCTGGTGGGGTGGAGCACACCCCACTTTAATCCCAGCACTCAAGAAGCAGAGGCAGGCAGATCTCTATGATTCAAGGCCAGCCTGGTCTCCAGAGCAAGTTCCAGAATACACAAGGCTACACAAAGACACCTTGTCTCAAAATAAAACAACAAACAAACAAACCAAAAGAATTCTGATCCTTAGTCAAGAGGAGTGAGATGGACTCAGCAGTTTTAATAGAGAGGTTACTCGAATAGGTTAAAAATAGGTGAAGGTAAATGAAATATATCCATGTGTCAGTTACTATTGCTGCATACCAAATTGCCCCCAAACTCACCACATTAGAGTAACCTTTTGTATTGTGACAAAGCACTAAACCTTTCTGGGATGTAGACAGGCATTTGGGGCTGGAATGTAGAAAAAGAAAGCAAATGACGTAGGCCACTGCCTAAGGTTGGGAGCTTCAGCTGGGAAGAATTAAAACTAGGAGTAATTGGTTTATTAAAAGATAGGATCACTGACTCACTCACTGTTTGTGCCTTGGTGACTAAATGGCTAGAACTACCACCTGGGTTGTCCACTTGTGTTTCTCTATATGGCTGGGTTGTCATGGATCCCAGGGAGTAGCCCCAGCAAACAAAGCAAGGCTGCCTTGCCTTAATGACCTTGCTCCAAAGACACATGGGCTACTTCAATAGTGCTTCTTTGGCTAGCAGACTTGCAGTCTCTGAGATTCAAGAGAAATGGGCTGCAGATCTCACTATTCAATGGAAAATGCATCAAAGAGCATAAGGTACTGTTTGAAATAATGAAATGGCTGATAAAAATCCACTGTCATGGAGATGGTATTAAGTGGAAGAGTCTTGAGCTAAGATGATGGTAGCAGAGTTTGGGAAAGGGCACTAGGAAATACAAGTAGCAGAACTTTCTGGATAAGTTGATGGCAGAGAAAAGATGGGTGGCAAGAAGTGATGCCTGTGTTCTAAGCTTTAAAGACAGAAAGTATGGACATGCTTGGTTCTAAAGAATGGGGAAGATTTGCCAACTGCAATTGATGGGAGGGCTAATCTGAATTAGGCTTGAGAGCTGTTGGTTTGAAACATTTAAGACATCCAAGCAAAAAGTCTAGTAGTCAGCTGAACATACGACTTCAAAATTTACCATTATAGGTGTCAATGTAGATGTCGTTCCTGTTTAAAACTGTGTCAGGGGAAAAATATGAAGAGAGGGAAAAAAAGACGTGTAAGATTTGGCTCAACTTTTTTAGGCATGGGGAAGTAAGCAAAGAGGAGATGTAGAATAGAGGTGGCATGAAGATCAATGAAGGAATTCATAGATACGCAAGGGTAGCTTTAGCTTTACCTCAAGCTAAGGTAAAGACATTTAAAGAAGGAGATAGGTGCCTTGTTGATCCTCAGCCAGAGATGTCAGAGGACAACGCACTGTGAGATGACTGCAGCTCCTTTAATGTGTGTAGAATAGGAAGTGAGAAATGGAGGAAGTCTGTGAGAGCAGGAAGTAGAGAGATACTCAATGCTTTCATCCTATGATGGCCAGTGAATGAGAAAAAGAAGTAAAAAGGAAAGTTTATTTGTACATAAAAGGGAAGGAAAGAGTAGCCAGAGGCAGGGACATCTGGGAGGGTCTAGAGTGGACATGACCAGAATGATCTGGACCATGTGGGGAGATGGGGAGAGGAAGAGAGAGGTGGAAGAGGGGAACCAGGTGCAGCTTCCAGGAGGCCAAAGGTCCAAAAGGGGCTGGTAACAAAAGTGACTAGATTATATAGGGAAAAGCCTCTGGGGGAAGGGCAGCCCAGCCTCTAGGCTGGAGAGCTCAAGGTAGAGAGGGCAGAGTATGCCAGCCATACCCTGTAACAGGGAGGGATTGAGGGATGCTGGAAGAAGCTGGAGGTCAGGTCCTCTTTGATATGTTAAATAGGCACCTCAGCCATTTGTTCTGGGTTTGAAACTTAAAAACCAGCAGCCCCAACTTGGCTAAATCCATTGAGTGATGTATCTACTGTCATTTTATTTTATTCCCCCTTCACTAAAGACTGTAACTCTGTTTTACACTTTATATGTCTCTGCAATCAAATATTTTGCAGGCAATTTCCATCCATCTCATTTCCTGTTTTCCTCTACCTTCCATTAACCTGTGAGTAAACCTCATGCCTCCATCCATTCTGCAGCCCAGTTCCCTCCTGCACATGCTCGCTCCCGGTCCCCAGGCGTGGCCACTCTTACCTTGGGATTTCACACCTGTCTGGTAGACGCTTCCTGAGCTCTTCTTCTTCATCTCAGGTACTTCTCCCTCTTCCCAAGCCTCCATTTCCGTCTATTTTAAAGATCACACACACAGTTGCTTGCTGGAGCTAGCAAGCTAGCACATCCCGTGCTAACTTAGATCATTCCTACACTCTTACCATGGTTCTCTATTTCTAGTTCCCTATAGCTCAGAAGCTGATGTCATCTTCTGCTTCCTGTTGCCTCCCTGCTTCCTGACTCACCCACCATGCTTCCTTTCCTGGGTACCCACACAGGGAAGCTTCCTGCAGGATCCTATCATTCTATAGTCTGAGTTGCCACATCCAGTGTCATATATAATGCAATGCTAACATCCACAAACAAGGCTCCTCCATAGTACTTTCACTAAATCGGGTTCACATGTTACTCTACTACATACAGTGTGGTAGGCTGCTTAAAATAGAAAGAGGAAGACTAAAGAAAATAAAGAATAACTAATGTAATCCCACTTGCTGCCAACTCCGATCACATGGTGATGCTGTGTAGGTTGTCCCTGGAGCACTGTGCTGAGAAACTTCAGGAGTCCTTGGCTTTAGAGCACCATGATTGGCCAGCGCTATTTGCAGTATGTTAAGAAGAATGACTGGAAATACAATCAGTAGGTCAAGTTCATTCCTGGGTAACAGAATTGGATTATCAATAGGTCTGTGGTTTAACTCCAAAGAAAACGTCATGTCATCCATGCCATTTTTGAGAGTTACACGAAGCACAATTTTCCTAAGCATATATTAAAAAGTAATATGGTTAATGTTCCCTTTTTGCACATTTTTAATCTGGTGTTCCTTTTCAGAATTATTTCTGTTACAAAGAGCTCTTTAAAGGAATCTGAACCTAAACATCTTAATCTTTATGAACCAATTGTCATTCAACAATACTACCAGTACCACTTTCTGGATGCTCCCATGTTTTGCTTGAATGTTTACATATATACATGAATGTATACACATATATGTAGATGTGGAGATTGAAAGTCAACTCAAAGTCAAGTGACAACCATTGATCTGTATGACATTCAAGCTTGAGATCTGCACTGCTTGATTTTAATTTTCCATTAAGCAGCTCATGTAGTAACCAAATCCTCATCTCCCTCTAAAGACTTTAGACACAAAATTTTATTAGTTTATTTTAATAAAGTTTCTATTACCCATGAAATGTATCAAAGTGTCATGCCAATGCTACTTTATACACTATTCCAGTTGTTTTCTTATTTGTTTTTAAATTAAAATTTCCTGAATATAAAATGATACATATAATATATGGAAATAAAAAGTGGGTATAAATCATATCACAAAACATAGCATAACATGGGACACTTACAATAACTCCATATCAAAGAGGATATAAAAACATATTGCTCTGACACGTGGTAGTGATTGTTTGAAAGAACTTAATCATGTTGGTTAAGTTGATTCCTTCAAGAATCTTCAAGAAGAATCATGTTGATTCCTTCCACTGCCTTAGCAATTCAGCCTCTGCTAAGGGTTAAAAGTCTGTCACTCAACCTTGAAGAAGACCTAATGTGGTGAGATCCTGGCCTGAGACACATCCTACTCTCTAACAGGCAGGATCTAGAAATGACTTCTTCCCCCACGCACAGTGAGCTTATATACTTGGAAGCAGACTTCGGGTATCATTATTAGCATCAGGCTAGATGCCATTAGACCACATCCTTCCTTGGGTATCATTATTAGCATCAGGCTAGATCCCATTAGATCACATCGGGTGTTGGACGTTCATCCTTATGCCCTGCCCTGCCCAGCTCCTTCCTGAAGGAAAAGGCCCACTCTTTCCCCATATATCATACCATAGGTCTAGGCTGCACCTCACACTGTCATCCACTTCTCCAGCTCTGGGTTTTGATTTCCACACATCCATGAAGTATTAAAACAGATGATCTCTCGGAGAACAAAACCAGGACTTCAAAAATATTGAAGTTTCCACATGGTCTCAACAGTCCAGATTCTTTTTGAATTTAATTACACACACCTTGACCTTAAATTTGACCTCCAACCATTATTAGATTATTTGGAGCAGCTTCTTAAACATTCCATAACAGTACTGCTCCTATATAGCCTCGCACTTCATCTCAATAGGCTCAAGGTACCAGTATTCTTTGGTTTCTAGCTAGCAAGTCAAGAGGCATCTACTGCCAGTCAAAAGACATAATCAATTTTCATAAGAAGCCTGGACTAGAGAACAAAAAGCAGAAATTCCTGCCTCTGTCTTTAAACACCAGCTTGGAGTTCTAAACTCCTCCCTAATATACAGGCTTGATTAGGTGCACAAGGAAGGAGTTAGGGAGAAGAGTATGAGGAGATGCTTCAATAAGGAGATGCTCATCCAGCCTCAAGAATAACAGCCTCCCTCCGGGGTTCCAGGAAGATGCAGAGATGAGGACTTGACAGTCCTCAAAGGCTAGCTCTCTTAACTCATAGGGCTTAGTAGCCCAGACTCTCACTGACTTGGCTATGATTGTCCTCCCTGGGAAAGAAAGGCAGCAGCTAATTGGAAAGTCATACTGCCTGCTTTGAGTCCAGAGAAGCTCCTGCTACACCCCTGTTCCAAAAGAGAAGAATACAGATTTGTTCCACAAATGGCTCAACCAGGGATTGGCACGGAACAAACCAAATATATTGCTGCAACTGAGCTGGCCCAACCTCTTTCTAATCTCCAATGCTGCCCAACTTCAATCTGCAAATAAGCCAAAAGAAACTGAGCAACAAACCAATGACCATACAATACCATCCTATTCCCCTCAGACAGTCCAATTTAAATTTCTCACACCATTAACATAGGAGAATTTAAAGTCACATGTGAATTAAAGACAAAAATTATCTCCTCCTTGGGTTTCACTGTGAAACTCGGCCAGATGGACCCTGAACTTCTTCAGTCCATCATAGGCCTACTAAGGTTGTTTCCTGCAATCCCATTCTTTGCGTGTTCCATTTCCCCCGAAAGTTCCAAGCATTACACCATTAAACCCACTTATTTCCAGAGAAGTTATAAAACTCTTCCCCCAGGCAAGCCCAGATGTTAGTCACAGCAGATGTGTACATAAGTTGCCATGAAATGACTGGATGCTACACCACACCACCAGAGAGATGCTGTATTAGGGGGATTCTGAATCTCTTCACCAGATGTTCACTAAGTGGTCAATGTATACACTTGTTTATAGTTCATATGTACTGTTGGTTTCTTAGCATTGGATTTGAAACCCGTTGAACTACTCATTCTCTCCATGAGGCAGGTTGTTGCTTAGGAACACTAGACAGCAATCAGTGCTACTTGAATGAACAGTTACATCACCACCAGCAACAAAAATGCAGATAAAGTAAAACAGTGGGCATGAGAAGGGGTTGTTTACTCCATTAAGCTGAGACTAGGCTCAGGAACTTTTTCGACCTAGGCTGAGAATACGTGCATATTGATCAGCTCAGATTGCTTGTCATGCTCTTTGCCCATGCATGACTTGGGGGCATAGAAAGCCCTGACTTGGGGGTTGTAACAAAATTTACACACTTGTAAATATGGAAGCCATAAATAAAGAGGATCAACTGTAAGCCAGGAGCCCACGCATTCCAGACACACACCTTCCAAAAGCCTCGGGAAATGGTTCTCTTGAGGGAAAGAGCATGGAAAGAAAATGCTAAGAAAATGTGGTCATCTCTTGTCAAGACACCAGTGTTGGTGACCCTTAGTCTCTCTCATCAGCCTCTGAGCTTCCCTTTAGGAGGATTTTTTTTTTCTATAGAGGGTGATAATGGCATGGCACTTATCACAATCTGGAGGGAGAAACATCTAAATTTGTATCTACCTTGCCTTTGAACTCCGAGAGCTTTTTCAAAGCTCTAACAGTCCTAGAGATAATCAACTATGTCAATCAAAAACAACTGCTAGACCAGTGACAATAAAGACACTGGAGAGACAAACAACATCATGGCAACAGCATGGCCTGGATATGTGGACCCCAGGTGTCCACATATGTGGACCTCATGGGTGTCATCTTTAAACTTCTTTCTCTGAGACCACACATTCTAAAATCAGTAGGATGTGTGACCTGCAAGGACCTCAAAATGCTGTAGTCTGCTCCCCCACCTAGGAATCCCAGGATAAAGCCTAGGGTCACTAGTCTGAGAGACTTAGGGCAGGAACCTGTTTATTTTTCTCTTAATTCTGAGCCTCATCTATGGGTAGTTATGAGTGTCTGAGGGCACCAGTCTTTCTGCTCCATCACAGCAGTAGATGGGGCAGGAGATAAGAGCAGCCAGTATTGGGTGTCCTGCCCATACTCTGTGCCTCTGTGTAATAGAAAAGAAGGGCTTCCTGTTGGGAGATGACTTTGGGGTTTCAGTGCCTGCACACAAGGCCCTGCTGAAAGGACTGCTCTCTGTCTTGCAGCTTTGTGTTGTGCTAGACCACCAAATGCATAATTTCTGGTAAAGATTGGTTTCAGGAACCCAACCTGTGGGCTCCGCCCCTGGAGGCGGTTGTTCTTTTATCTCAGAACAGATAAAGAGTTTGATGACATTATCACATAATAAATCATCTGTCTTTTGGGGTCAAACAAAGGAAGCATACAAAAAGGGAAAAAAAAAAAGCTTGAACTCTAAGGGCAATCATAAAAGACTTGCACTGCTTCTTAGAATGTCACTAGCCTGGAGACTAAGAAACAATGGCACTTGTTAAGCAAAGTCAAAATCAATAAATAAGGCAGTGACAATACTCAATTGGTAGAGTGCTTGTCTTTCCAGTACAGGAACCTGAGCTAGAGCCCCAGAACTCATGTAAAAAAATTTTTAAAAAATCATTTGCTGGCTCAGATTTCTAATTCCAGAACTCAAAAGGCAGAGACTAGTAGCATCCTGGTACTCAGAACCAGCAAGCCTAACCAGTTGACTGGCTACAGGCTAATGAGAAATCCTGTCTCAAAATAAATAAAATAAAATAAAATAAATTGGACATCCCTTGATGAAATAAACCTGAGGCTGTCCTCTCTCTGCCTTCTACATGCATGTTAATACATGTACCCAACTCCATACCCACCAACACAAACATGCATATTCATATACACGTACAAATAAAGAAACATAACTAAATTGTGGGTAGCTTTGGAAAATGGTTTATGGCCCTGTGGTCAGCAGAGGTATAAATTGCATGACAAAATAGTTTTCTTTTTAAGTAATGCAAGTCTCATAGATATGCTGTTTAAAAATCAGACAGGCTTTCTAAGAGTGAAACTTTTACATCAGAGGGGTCAATCTTTATACAAGATAAAGGAAGATGCATCAGCCCTAACTGATCAGAGCTTTGGTACCAAGACAGTGAAGAAAGAGAAAGGAAGACTCAAGAAAGATACATGGCTACCATGTAAAGACCACAGTGCCAAGAATGGAAGGAGACTCTCTCCTCAACCAAAGCATACTATGTCTGGGAAATTTCTGCTTAAAGCTGTAGCGGGTAGCTATAGTACCTGCAGCGATCTTTCCAGTAAGGAACTACAATATATCTTTTTAAGTTCCTCCATTAGGTTTCATGGTCTCTGAGGCCGCAGACTTGATCATGTACTCTGAACATGCCCACAAGTTGTGGATGAAGATTTCCAAAGCCCCTAGGAGAGAGAAACAAATCCCCAAGTGTCAAGGAAAACATCCAGCCCTGAACCACAAAGATGAGATTGTTGCCTTTGGCAATGTATATTTAGCAAAATTCCAAGGAGGGTGGGTGTGTTTCAATACAATAGATATTTTCCTAGAATACACAACATAACAACAACAAAGAATGGATAAAAAAGGAATCATAACTAGAATTCCTCAGGCCACCCTGTTGGTTCCTCTAAGTATAGGAATGTCAGGGAACAGGCACACTAAAGATGTTAGCTCCACTATTCTCGAAGCAGCTAAGTGTACACATATTGGTATGAATTTATTTTAGTACATTTTAGGCAGCTTTTACAAATGCTAGTTGGAAAAATAAGAGAAGTTGTGCTCATGTACCAATGACTTAAATTCTGTCACTGCCCATAAGAACGGAGCAAAGCCTTCTAGGGATCAAAATGTCTTCTTGAAAAGTTAGAGATGCTCTGAGCTTGAATGTACCTGGTGATACTAACAATCTGGATCAAGCACCAGTTAGCTCTGCCTAGACTGTCAGTTTTGTTTCTGTGGTTGTTTTATCAAGCCCAAGGTAGTTATTTTACTGATGTAGAACAAGGCTTTTTTTTTTCTTTTCAGATCTGATATTCTTTAGGCTGCCCACAGCTATGCAAATTCTATTACATCATCTTCAGTTCTCTGACCTAACTCTGAGTTAACCTGCAAGAAGGGAATCTCCTGCAAATTAGAAAAGGAAATGTCTAAGCACAGGAAATGTCTATAGAAACTTGAGCTCTTGGCCACACTCAGAAGGGACTAGCAGGCCAGCCAGCCAAATGACCTACCTGTGCTAGAAACTCATCAGGGCTTGCAAGAGGTGCAATCTCTGACAAGTTATTCAGCTCTCTAAATCTCTGCTTCCTTCTCTGTAAAATGGACATCACCATTATGACCATGCAAGATTACCATAGTGATACGTGAGGAAGTTGGTGCAAAAATGTTTGGTCCATAATGAAAAGTACCACCAACAGGAACTACTTTTTTTTAATGCAACAGGAAAATTGTTAACCCTGAGATGTTTTCAATAAGTCTTCATCCAAATATCTGAAGCCAAGTAATTTATGAAGTGTAGATGTTTATTTAGCTCAACTTTTAGAGGTCAGAGAGTATGCATAACACTGCTAAGTGTCTGCAGGAAAGGGACTCCAGGCAGGTGCCAATCTCTCTATAACAGCCTGTGCTGACAGCAAGAATCTTGTCCCACAAGAGTGAGAACTCCCTTGAGAAAACATCGATCCTTTCAAAAAATCTAATCACCCCTCTTTAAGGCCCTACCACCTCAGTACCACCACAGAAAGAAATTGTACGAACAGGAGTTTTGGTGGAGATTAGCTCAAACTATAGCACAGTCTAACCTCTCCTAGGGAATAAACAGTCCTAGGAAGCAGGGGAAGCCATATATTCTCAAAGCTACAGTTTGAGTTCCCCAAACAGCACCACCAGCTGGGACCAAATATCCAAATACATGGGCCCATGGGAAATAGTTCTCATTTGTGGTGCCACACTATACGGATTTTGGGACATCCGGTTCCACTGAGAAGAGCTCCCTTTTACATTGACTCACCATGCTTTCAGCTACATCCCAAGCACTCTCTGCAGCAGTCAAACACCAGTGTCAGATTACTGAACCAACCAACCAACCATGGTGGGCAATGGCCTCTCATTTGTACATAGCACTTTGAGACTGGCAAGCCTATGTGTCAGACTGAGAACACCAGTAACAGGACTGAGGAACTCTGTCTCCAGAGCAGAAAGCAAATGGGGCATCGAAAGCTGAACTGACCCCATTTTACATTTTTCAACATTAGTTCATCCTCAACAAGTAGAGTCAGTTTCAGAGATTTATTAATGGCTGATACTTGAAATCTGTCTATTGAAGGTAGCTTGAGAATTTATAGGGACAAAAGACAAGAGTAAGGGCTTCTTCCTATGCCCACTTTAAATTACTACTGAGTAGCAAGAGTCTTTCTAGGAACTGAGGGGACAGAATGACAGATTTCAGCAAATGCACTTTAGCATTGATCATGAGCAGGCATACAAAATTCTGGAAGAGAAGGAGGGTGCAGACAGAAAGAGAGTAAAAGAGGAAGAGAAGAGAAATGAAGGAAGACAAATGGAGAGAAGGAGGGGAGAGGGGAGGGATAAATCAAAAGAAAAGGAGAAGAAATTTAAAATCATATCTTCAATTAAACACCAGTAAAGAAATGCTGAGTGGTCAGACAGGTCTAATCTAGTCTTCAATTCTATTCAATTCCTCCCAGATAACTCCCTGTATTTCTAAATTGCCTGCAGCCCCTTATTTCCCTTTTGCCTATCCTTTGGATGAGATGAGTGAATGATTACTAGTAAAGAAGTACAGTGGGGTCCATCTAAAGTGCTTCTGGCCTTTTCTGTACTGTCTATATATCAGTTCCAGTAGAGGGGTTGTGGTTCTCTGCAGCAGTGGCTCACAGTGGCCTTCTCTTCTGTTGGAGCCTTCTCTTCATTGTCCTGGGACTGTTGGACCAGGGATTTAGTCCTCTCTGCTCCACTTCTGGGAAAACCATGATTGATGAGCCAACTCTGTTATCTGTAGATTCTCACAGTCAGTGGTTTGATCTCCGTTGTCTATTACAGTAAGCATCTTCATCCTTTGACTGTGGTTGCTTTCCATTGCTGTAGTGAAAATGCTGACCAAAACCAGTGACTGACTTTTGGGAGAAATGGGTTTATTTGCCTTCCAGCTTCTAGTCCTTCATGGAGGGAAGCCAGAGCAGAAACTCAAGGCAGGTGCCTGGAGGCAAAAACTCAAGCAAAGCCTATGGAGGAATGTTGCTTACTCTACATGGCTCAATTAACTTTTTTATAGCCCAAATCACTTGCACAGGGTGGTACTTCCCACAGTGGGCAGGGTCCTCCTGTATCAATCATTAATACAAAAATACCCTCATAGACATGACCACAGACAAATAAGATGGAGAGCATTCCTCAACCAAGATTCCGTCTTCCCAGGTGTCTCCAGTTTGTGTCAACTTGACAAAATTAACACACACACCCTTCCTTTGGTGAGTAATGGCTGCCCTTTGTCCCTGTCACTTGGGAATCATCAGTTAAGGTTCCCAAATGAGAAGTTGTGGTCCCCTGTGTAATTGGCTCACACAGAAAAGCATTAACATGGATCATTAACATGCTGGTGCCATCCTCATAGCTCATTCTTCTAGTAATGGACAAGGGCATATTTTCTGGACCATCCCATGATGCAAGACTGGGTTTTACACAACCAAACCACTCCAATTTTCCTGAGATTTATTTGTTTATTCATTCATTCATTCACTTGAGATAGGGTCTCATTATGCAGCTCTGGCTGGCCTGGAACTCACTATGTAGATCAGAACAGCCTTGAACATACAAACATCCAATTGCCTCTGTTTCCCACGTGATATTAAAGGTGGGTACCACTATACCAAGACACAATTTATCATCACCATCATCATCAGGGTGCACCCATACTTTTCCATCCCAGGATACAGGATCCTGCTCTCCCAATCAGTGTCCTCCCTTTAATTGAATACACCCCCTAAGCCTGAGTCTTAAATTACATCATTCATTAAGTCAGCCAAGCATATAAAGAGGCTGGCAAGAGAAAAGACCCTCTCTCAAAGCACACGTGGAGATTTTAAGGGGTTCCTGTGTATCTGCACCTGGGAAATTGCATCTCTGAGATCATTCTCTCCTTTATCACTTCACTCAAAGATGCTAGAAGCAAAACATTCAGCAGCGTTATAGCCCACAGTTTTCTAGAAATGTTTAAACAGTGTTGTATAGAGTAGTGAATGCATTCATCTTGTGAAATGCTTTGAACAGTTCACACCATGGCTTACCAGTAATTTCCATGTTACCAGGAAAATCTACAGCAACTTTAGGCATAAAAGAGAGCCAGCTCCACAAGCCCACTAGAAAAATTCATCCTTAGAATTCCGTTTCTCTAGAAATACTGCTGATATCAAAATCAGTATTCGGTAGGGATCTCTAGAAGAAATGAACTAGTAAAGTGTGTGTGTGGGGGGGGTGGGTGTGTGTTAAAAGGGGGTTTATTAGATTGACCTCCACAATAAGAGTTGGGCAGTCCAAATGTGGCCATTTATGTACTAAGGAATCTGGGAATTCCAGAACTTCTTGGTCCACAAAATACTGAATTCCCAGAGTCTCCTGGATTGCTGCTATTATTCAGCCCAAGTCAAAAGTAGAATATGTGGAGTCCAATAACATTAGAAGATGGAGACAACAATGACACAAGCATGCACTCAGAAAGTAGAGAAAGCAGGCTGCCACAACACTGCTCTTTCCTGGGTCCCTTTAGATCTGGACCTCTCCCTGGAAAATACCACACATGGATGATAGAATCTTATCCCTTGAGTTACTCCTCTCCTGAGAAATACCATCACAGATTTGCCCAGGGATGTAGCACCTAATTTAATTCAAAGTGTATCCAAGTGGACAGTGAAAATAAGCCATCACAATGATCGTTCTTAGGTATTATCAGGGCTGTGGAGTGATGGTTCCAGGGCTTACACAGATGCCCAAACCTGTGGATTCTCAAGTTCCTTCTATAAAATAGCATATATATCTCCCCATGTACTTTAAAGCATCTCTAGAGTATTTCTAAAACAATGGAGAACAATGTTTTATTTAGAGAACAATGACAAGAAAAATATTTTGTACAGAAGCTTGTGTTTGTGTGTGTGTTTGTGTGTGTGTGTGTGTGTGTGTGTGTGTGTGTGTGTACCTATGTGTGTGAGAGGCCAGAAGTCAATATTTGGTGTCTTTCATGAAACCTGGGTTCATCTAAACTGGCTGATCAAGAATTGTCCTGACTCTGCTTCCCCAGTCCTGAGATTACAGGCAACCAACCACAACATGCAGCTTTCCTTATATGGGTCTAGAAGATTAAACTCACTCCTTGGGATTTTGTGGCAAGCACTTTACTGGCAGAGCCATCTCCCTAAGCCCTAGGTGTGTTTTTGTGATGCCTTGAAACCTGCAGTCACTGCCTAGGTTTCCAAATAAAACATAGATGATTAAGTTCATACTTTAGAATAGGCGAATTCGCCCATCTACTCATCAGCTCTTCTGGCCACTCGTCTGCTCTTCATCCATTCTTCTGTCCATTCATCTGCTCATTCTACCCACTCACTTTCTGTCCTTCCCTATCTCTGTGTTTCTGCTTATCTGTCCATCCACCCACACATCCATTTACCTAGCCATTCGCTCATCTGGCCCTCCACTCACCCGCTCAACTATTTATCTAACTCCATCTGCTCCTTTGCTTGTGTGTGTGTGCATGTGTGTGAGAGTGTGTGAGTGTGTGTGTGTTTGTATGTGCATGTGTGTGACATGAGGATGACGTATTTTAAATAAAGTAGCCAGAGAAGCCTCTAAGGAGACGGAGATATTTGGGCAGAACCAAAGAATGTAAGGGAGCATGTTGGACTACCCATGAGGTCAAGCACTTAGACACAAATGGCAAATGCAGAGAGTTGGCATTCCAGTCACTGGGATGCTCAACATGCAGAAAGGAGCCCTCTGAGGATGGAGCTATTTTTGTTTTAAGTAATTTAACACGTGCGGTGGCTTGAACCTACAGGTGGGAAACCTACACAGTCACTGCCTCAGTTTCCAGATAGAACATGTGAGATTGAGTTCAGACCTTAGCACAAGGAGATGGGGAGAGAAAAGAACAGCATCTGAGCCTGGGATGGGTACAGTAGGGAAGTCCTTACTTAGTAAGAATTTTAATAATTTTTGTTTCTGTTGGATGGGCACCTTTAGAGATTTTGGAAGTAGGACATAAATCTTATGTACTAAAAAGATCATGTTGATTCAACAATCAAGAGGTCAGTGGGGTGTCCCAGAACTCTAACTTTAGGAGTTATTATGATATTGATTCTGTAAGTCATAAAACTATACCGGGACAGAGAAAGTGGTGACAGAAATGGTCCTGGGCTCTCAGAAGGAAAAGAAATAACAATGAAAACAAAGACAGACCATTGAAATGGGAAGAAACTCGGCAATGTATAGAGTCTAGAAACCAAGTATGAAAATAACATAAGGAGGAAGGGATGGCCAACCATAGCAGGCCAGGCCAGCAATTCAAACAGACTTGGAATAAACTTTGAGTTTATCAACAGAGCTATTTTGGCAAACTTGGGGAACCAGATTTTGTGAGATGGTTGGGGTGAAACCTGTCTAAACTAATTTTAAGGAAAGAGGGAGAATAATTGAAAATAGCAAGTATATGATCCTGTCTGAGACCCATGGTCAGGGAGTACCCAGGCCCCAGGTGTGAACATACTGTCATTTAACCAAATGGACATAGCATCAAATCGCCCTCTCAATTCCTTTCTCTCTCCCTATCCCCTCACCTCTCTGCCCATACATTAGTACCCCCCTCAGACCTCATGAGTAAAGTCTCTTTGGACAGTGGTCAGTGGTTAATGCAGAAACACACACTGGTCAGTGTGCAGAGAATGGGTGTCTGTAGAGTGCTCAGCCACAAATGAGACACCTAGATCACCCCCTTCCCACCTCCTGGCCTTGAAGTGAACAGTTCTGTGGGGTGACACCTCCTGCAATGATCTACTGCCACATGCCCAAGGATACAGGGACTAGCGTATCATGGGTGAAACCATTAAAACTGTGACAGAATTAGTTTTGTAAGTTAGTTACCTCAGGTATGTGCTATAGAAACAGAGATGACATGTCAACCAACCACTGTGTTACTTACTGATGATGCCAAACAGTAAGAGTAGTGGCCTGGCAATTTGCATACACCTACGAGAGACTGGAAAGTACTTCTCTGAAGAGAAAATGTGAAAATGTTCAAGGAAAAGAAGCAAACGCTGAGTTGGCTATGAGCTACGGTAAATTGTTATTAATCTTTTATTGTGCCTAATTTGGTAATTAAACTAGTCATAAGAATATATGCATATGAGGGGCTAATGGCATGGCTCAGTGGTTAAGAGCACTGGCTGTTCTTGTAGAAGAAGTGGATTGGGTTCCTAGCACACACATGGCATTTTAGAAACTCCAAAATTCCAGTTCCAGGATATCTGATGTCCTCTTCTGGTCTCCAAGGGATCCTGCATGCATGTGTGACACATAAACTCATACAGACACACATGCACTTAGTCAAGAAAAATCTTTTACAGAAAGAATATGTATATGAAAACAACATAGTATATCACAGGGAACTTACTATTACCCAGATTCAGGATCCCCTGGGACTCTTGGGAAAGAATGGGACCCTAGAGATGGGTAAGCACAATGGAAGGCAACATGATGACACAGGGAGAAGGCAGCCACTTCCAAACAAAGATTAGGGGCCAGATAAGCCTGTCCCTTAAAATCCTCAGAAGGCACCAACCCTGTCAGCTTTTTGATCTTGAACTTCCACCCCCCAAGGCCATGACCAAATGATTCTGTTATATAAGTTACCCAGTCTGTGATGAGTCTTTTTTTAGCAACCCAAGAAGACAAGCAAATACGGTCTCTGTGACAACAGATGGGAACTCAGGTAATATTCTGGCCTATCCCCAGTTGCCACCTCTCCCAAGTTGTGGCAGAGAGGACAGTGTTTCCTGCATTCGTGTGCATTTGTAGGGAGGGGTGTAGGTTTCAAAGATGACCTTGGGACAGCCAATGGATGACTTTTCGAAGTCTTGCTTCTACTGAGGTAGCACGGCAGCCATTAGCAACATGGCTTCCGTAGCTTCCATGGCTTCCATGGCCCCACTCCTTCTTGTCACCATGTCACCCAAGTTCTTATAAGAAGCAAAGCCACAAAAACATGCTACCTTAGTCAAGTCATTGTGAATCATTTCTCGCCCTCCTGCTGCCTCGGGGTAGGGGACAGAGAGCACAAGCCTCACAGAGAAAGTAGCACAGCATGAGAAAAGCACTTCTATCCCCTGGAAGGAAGGTCACAAACCTCATGAAACTCACAAGTAAGCCTCTCCAACCACAGATAGGGAGTAACTGTATACTTCTTCATATTTGACACCATCACTTGCAGGTACCATGCTCATGGATGACTCTTGTTTTTCAGAAAAACAGGTGGAAGAATTGTGCCTCTGGGATGAGTAGGAAAGCAGGCAGCCTTGGGTGGAGTTCAGAAAGTTAGACAGGCTGTTAGGTGGACTTGTGGGCTCAGAAGGAAAGCAGCTGAGAAAGGTGGGCTCCCCTCATCCAGACAGGAAATGGCAGGATCCTACAATTTCTCACAGGAACCTCACTAGGTAAATTACACCCCCAAAAGGGATCTTGGAAACATATATATAGCCAAATTCAGAAAACCAGAGCAAGGGTGAGAATTTCCCCCTTCTGAGGGGATGAGATGCTGAGCTCAGGAAAATACACACTACATCGATGAGCCAGATCCCTGAGACAGATGTTCCCATCAAAGCACAGCTCCTGGGCAGGGAGGAGGTCTTCCTTCTTCAAAGACCAGAAGATAATGGAGGTAGGGTGAGAATGTAGACAAGACGAAGGAAAATAGATAGAAAATTATAGGATACAAATTGAAGGTAAATATAAAGACTAAAAGGCAAAAGTCTTCTTAACAAAAAGGAGAATCAAGAAGAAAGCTACAGTCCCTAATGAAGGCTGCACTGCACTGATGAGAGGTCCCCTGGCCACAATCTATCCAAGTCCAAGTACCTGGTCATGCAAACCCCATCCCCAGTAATAGCAATAGTCTACACAAATGGAGCTCTGCACAATCTGCACACAGCTTAAAAATGGAAATAGACAAAAAAAAAATAGAGTGGAGATTGCAGTATTTTCTGTCTTTATCTTTTGAGGCTAGCAGGGAGAGGTAATGAACATCACTGTCCAAAGGGCCTTATGTTTATCAGTGGATCTGGGTAGGGTTCCCTTTTTGCCTTATGTCTTGCCTTTCTCTGCTCTTGTTTCCTCTACCATCAGCTAAACGAATACTGGCTAGACTTAATTTTGCTAGCCAGCACAATTATGGAATGGATTTATTAAGTAGCAGAGCAGAGCTCTGAGCAAGTGCTTTGTCCTGTCATGGAGATGTGGTGTTAATGGAACGGCACACAAAATAACTCTGCTTTCTCTCCAAACAGAACCTGGAGACTCAGGGTAGCCAGCGGTACTGAGGACAGTGTGTTGACAGACCACAGACAAACCCTTCTACTTACCATTGTCTCCTTTCCCGTTATTGAGAACGTTCCCCTTTCCAGATGTTGCGTTCAGCCCAGATGTGAAAACTCAAGGCACTTGCTAAGAGTCACTGGCCTCCATTCCTAGCTGAGAAAAAAGAACATCATTGGGCTTTTCATCATCCTCTCTTAGCCAGAATTGCTCCGTCCTCACTGAGAGAGACAGATGCGTCTCCCTTTTCACATTTAGTTCCTCCACTTGTAGAATAGACGTGATCCCTCAACTTGCCAGACTGCAATGCTGTCTTATCTGTTAAAGGAGACCTAGTGTTAGTGACTATCGGCTTCCCATGCGTAGTCTCTAGGGTGGTCTAGAGCCAGTCCCCTCCCCACCGTAACTAAAACTCCATCCGTCCTTCACTATCAGGTGACACTTTGACCTCCTCGGTACTTCCTTACTCGGCTTTCCACAGAGGAACTATGCACGCAGCTGCCCTTTGGAGCCTTAGGTCAAACTACTGTGGAAGAACTGAAATATTCACCAAAAGGCACAAAAAAAAATTTCCTACAGAGTTGCTAACAAAACATTCTGTTCTCGGTTCTCCACTGGTACCCTTTGTCACTGTGACCACTTCCTCCCTAATGCTCCGTTCTTGGAGCCCCACTCCATTCTTGTTTCCATCACCCCCTCCCCTGTCCCCTCTGTTTGATTTTCTTCTCATCGGTCTGGTTGCTCCCTGGGGCTTCCTCATTGGTTCCTCCTGCAAATGTCAGCCTTCTTCCTAGATCTGGTCCCGTTTCATTCCTGGGGGTTCTCACCGATTCTCACAACTTCAACTACCAATAAATGTTGATGGTTTCCAGATCCATTTCAAGTGGACCTTTGTCTTACTACTTTTCAAGTTATTCCACGAACAAATTCATTCACGCCACAACAGACTGCGTCACACCACGCTTTCCCTCTTTCTTCATCTTATTTACCTGTCTCATCACCTCTCACTGGGATTCTAACAACATTCTAATGATCCTCCATATACATCCTCATCTCAGCGAAGTCAGTCTAGCTTCTTTCTCAAAAATCAGCAACCAGTGGTTCACATAGCCTTTAGAGAAATGCCCAGATTCACTGTTTAGGGTTCTTTACTCTAAACGCTTGGCCTTTACCAAAGAAGTTGAGTTTCGGGAAATGGTTTGTTTCTCTGTGACTTTGTGTCTTCAGTTGTTCAGGTTGCATATGGATGGAGTATGGTGTGCCCAGCTGCTACAGTAGAGTTAATATCCCACCCATCCTCCAATCACTGTCAACTCTGCTCTCTGGGCCGAGTGTGAGTTTGGTCAGAGGAGAAGGCACCTTTCCCTGCTTCACACAAAGGCAGAGTAAGGGCTGACACTTCTCTGAATTTCTTCCTCAACACACTGCTCCTTTTATTTGACACTCAAACCCAATTTATTCTTACCAAATATGCTGTGTGCATTAACAACCCAGTGTATAGGTTTCTCCTGACTCTACCTAAAGAAATCTCTTATTCTCACTTTGGAAAACCTTTTTCATTCTCCAGTGAGCATTGGTCAGGCTCTGTACCTCTTTCTTGCTTGGAATATTTCCCCCATGTTTATTCTTACAGTGCTGGAGATAGGACCCAGGGTCTCAAGCATATTAAGTATGTGCTCCACCATGAAGGTTTATTCCAGGTCTGGAATTTCTCTCCTATGTTATTCCACATCTTGGTTACACATTTATTGAGCATGTGTTCCTTTGGTGGGGCCTGTACCTTATATTTGTGATCATTTCTTCCATTTGCTTTGGGTGACCTGAAAGGAAAATGCAGTGTGCAGCCCAGTGTTCAAGCTCAGAATTGCAAAACACCAATTTGTAGTCAAGTTCTATCACTTAGAGTGTGGAAAACGAATGATTCGCAGGTAAGTCTAAGAATAAGGACAATGCACCACAAATAATTATTTTCTTTAAAAAAAAAGCCCAGCTATGAATTAAAATACTTTCCAGTAGCTACAGAATGTTTTAACCTTCAGGTTCTAGCATGCTTTAATGGAAGTTTTGTATTTATTTGAGACTGTAGTCAAATCAGGCTGAAGGTGAATCTAGAAGGACCCAGACTAGAGAATTAGTTTAAATAGTTATAACTAAAGCAATGTTACACAGCAGCCACTGAAAAACAAGATAATTGAGCTAGGGGGAAATCAAAATGACTTCCCACTTTCCTATTTCAATAATATTACATGGTCATTATTTTGCTCTATCACCCTACAAAGGTGGATTTTACCCCAAACAATAATTATCTTATTTTGTGTTTTCCCTATAGGGCATCAGGAGCATTTTTCATGCGTTCCCTTGACACTCATGGCATGTGTTTCTTTGGCACTATTAATTTAATGATGATATAGTATGGCATTGCAATGCTTGTACCCTCATTGTTCAGACACCTCCTGATTCTCATTTTTCTATATATGCATGTATTTCTGGGGTCATTCTCATAAAAAATATTTGATACAATGTTACATTTATCCCTCTGAATCCATGAAATATTTGTTTCAGGATTCCCGGCAGGTATCAAATACCATCCATGCTCAAGTCTTATATAAAATAACTTAATACACACCCATAACCTATGCACATGTTCCCACACACTTCAAATCATCTCCAGATTCTTACAATATTTAAGGAACTCAAATAATCTGCAAGCAGTTGTTTATGTGGTAGCTGGAGATTAATGACAAGAAATAGTCTGTAAATGATCAGTGCAAATGCCTTTTCCATAAACATGTTTATCCATAATAGGAGAATCCATAGATGCATACAAATATAGAAAAACAACTGTAATTAATAATAGCTAGGGTACCCAGGAGATAGTTCAGCAGTTAGGAGCACTTATTGCTCTTGCAGAAGACCCAAGTTCAGCTCCCACCATGGAATGGTGGTGCACAACTGCCTGTAACTCCAGCTCCTGGGGGATCCCTAGCCCTCTCTGACCTCTGTGGGCAATGCATGCATGTGGTGCATATACATGCATGCATGCAAACACTTGTATACATAAAATAAATATTTTTGAAAAACTAAATAGCTAGGGTGCAGAGTGTGGTGATGAAGTTGTGTAAGTTTGGGACTTGCGAGGCTGAGATAGGATGATGCCAAACTTGAGGCCAGCCTGAGCTATACAACAAACTGCTATCGCAAAAGAATATCATAAATGAATAAATTCTACAGATATGACTTCTGGGTCAAAGGTTATGCTAATGATATGTATAAATACACTGGTTCCCAGAATCATCAAACCAACCTCAACATTCCATTTGTGATCAATGACTTGGCAACAATGCTACCATTACCCATTGAGGTGCTTCCAGAAGACAAAATTGTCTGTGCCCAGAGTCTCATACTTGCTGCTACTGGACCCAATCCAGTGTCATGTGTTTTCTTAAACTCTTCACATTATTCTGTGCAAACAGTCTCAAAGACCAACAATACAGTTCAAACTGTCCAGTTGGGAATTGGAGGAAACTACAGATTAGAGATGGTGACCAACGGAAGAACAAAATCTGGAATATGCACAAAAAGATAAAAGGAAATTAGGAATTTAGATAAAAATCAAGCTGTATTTGTTTACAGTTAATTATCAATGAGAAAACTGGATATTAATGGTTAACATCCTATTCTTACTACACAAACTCAGGCCCAAAGAAAGGAAAGGAAAAAAGAAGCAAACTATTTCATTCTGTGAAGCAATAACTCTCAGAAAATCAATTCATACCCATTTGTTCAGCTTTTAAAATTGTATTTTCTTTTAAAATATTTTTATTAGGTAAGGAAGTATTTTATTGGGTAAGGAAATCACACAGGTCCATACATGAACCAACCATTCGGGCATTTGAAAAGAAAGCCAATCCTGATGGTACAGGTCCAACACCTGCTCCTTGATGAGAAAAAGAAAAAGATACCCCCATTACAAACTAAAATATTCTTTTGTGGTGATGTGGGCACAAAGTCCTTTAACTAGTAGTGACAGATACTGGGAGACAGAGGTTCTTTTCTTTAAGAGTGTTGCCGCCTGCCACACTCCAGCAGAAGGCTATGCATCAAAGCAAAAAAAAAAAATGGATTTGATTGGTGAATAAAGAAGAGGACACAAAATTGAATGGGTAGAAATACAGGATGGATCTGGGAAGAGAAGGGAGATGTGAATATGATCAAAATGCACGGTACAAAAATTCTTAAAGAACTAATAAAGATACTCTCTTATAACAATATTGTACACAAACTTCTGGCTTAGCTCCAAGACAGTCTAGTGAATGAAGAGTTTTATATTTATCAGAAATGGCACTCATTTTACATAAAAGAAAGAAAACAATGATTCACGATTAAGCACATACACAATACACATGCATGTTCCCCTGCTGTGTGTGTGTGTGTGTGTGTGTGTGTGTGTGTGTGTGTGTGTGTGTGTGTGTGTAACGGGGAGGAACATGGAGACACTGGGGAGCTGAGGGATCGGCGTCTACAGTTGCATGTCTTCTAGAGAGCAGCTGAACTAGCAATTGTGACCAATGACTTTTTTTTTTTTATTTTTTACCACTTTACAAGAAAAAGTGATTTTCATGCTTTTTTTTCTCAGAAAGGAAACAAAACCTTTTCACCTTGTTCTTTGAAGCTCTCAAGAGATGCACCCGATGTGGTTTTGAAAGTCTAACTGACTGTCACTAAATCTACCTTAACACTGCCTGGTGTGAAAACGTGTAGTCATTTCTTTAGTCTTAGTGGATGGATGGGGGATTCTGTAGGTGAGCTTGATAATACAGGTTCTCTGTCACCAAATGCTCTGAGCTCAGAGGGAAGAAGCCATAGATGACTCTCTCCATGAAGTCTTTCCTACTCCAGGCAATTAGGTAGTCTCTTAATTGTCCTTTAAAGAGATATCTTTAGTCATTTGACTACTGTGTCACCAGGCTGGGTTCTGAACTCGGGTTATTTTTATTCCTCTTGATGTGACAGGTGTAGAACTAATAATAAGTAAGGACACTTTGGGCACAGTAAGACGTGGAAGTCGCAGAATGAGCCAAAATGAGTGGACTTCCTAAACACAAGCGACAGTCTTCCCATAGGCATGGATACTGGTTTTGAGCAAGAATATGAAGATTAGAGAAAGAGTATTCAAGGATAGTGCTGTGGACATGATATTAAAGAATACCGAGTAGAAAAGCAGCTAATGTCTAGGCTAGAAGCTCGAAGATGTGTGACTATTAGTGGACTTAACAGAACAGGTCTGGAATGTTTATTTGTTAGTGTGTCGTGGACAAGTCTACCAGACAGACATCCAACCATAAAATGAACTTAAAGACCCCACCATATGAGCATCATTGGACGGCCTCTGAGGCTCCATCTTTGTTCATATTCCTTTGAGTCATGGACAGTGTCTTCCTTAAAAGAGTTGAGAGGAAGGAGATAAGATCAGATACTATCCAGTCAGGAGTTACCTGAGAGTGAATCCTCATAGAGCTTAGGGATAATGACCAGGAAATAAAGGCAGACAGGAGCACAAGCCCGGAGTTGGCCTCATTTGGCGTTCATTATGGATGCCAGGAGTGCATCACCAACCTCTCCAGTAACATTCTGGGCTTGCCCTCCTCCACATCTTTACTTGTATGGGTGCCATATCACCTGCCTAACATTTGAACCCCACCTCCATTCTCTCCTTGGCTCTTTTCCCCAAGGAATATGAACCATCACTACTTACACTACAGCCTCTAATGTTGGTTCCCCAAATCCCCACCATCCTGTGGCCCTGGAGTGATCACACACTTGTTCCTCTTGAGTAGTGAGAGGAACAGATAAATTAGAAGTAAAGTCCTGTTCATCTCTGCCCCCTGGCAACAGCCATGTGATCATACTTAGGCTTGTGTCCCAAGTAGGCTTAGCTCAGTCTGGTCCTGTATACTTAATTGGTGATTTAAGAATATATAAATCATACATGAAGTTAAATGAGAGACCTTATATCTTGCCTATAATGTTAATTGAGTGATGACAACTGTGCCAAGATATTGCTTAACTTTATATTATATTGTGCTTGGTGGAGGATTTATTTTCAATTCATGACACAATAAAACTACATAGAAACAACTTTTGAGGTTATATTCAAAGAAACTGAGCCAATAGGATAAGCAAGCGATGCCAACATTGGCTGAAAGTAAAATCAGAAATAAGATTAAATTGCCCATGCCCCAATATAACTCTGATTAAAACAAGAATATCATCTGTCAGATTGCTATGGTCACATTAGAGAGACACTTAAGGGAAAGGTAGTTCCTTCTGGTCAAAGGTGTGGGGTCTGTCTGGCTTGGTGGATCCCTGACATTCTAAGCTACACAAAACACAAGAGTTAATACAGTTGGACTAGTCAACTGCCTAACTAAGGAATCAGCCTTCAGGAAGGGAATTCACATTATGCCATGCTGAAGAGCTGGGAGAAATAACCATCCCTTTAATGAGATAAGGTTTTAATCTCTCATTCTCACAAAGCCTAGCCCGATAAAGTCACTACAGAGTCACTGTCAGGCTTTGCTAGGTCTGTTTGGCTTTCTAAGTACTGAATTCAAAAGACAACTATTCCTTTTGCATTGTTTTCTGTGTCTCTCACATGCTGGCCAGAGTCCAAATGTGCATTTTCTGATAATTTGCCCAGCTTTTATTTGTCATTAAAATTTCCAGCTTTCATTATTTGAAAGACAACATCAAATGCATACATATAAGCCACAGATTAATTTAAAATGTTTCTATATCCGAAATGTGATAAAAGATGAAGCCCCCTCTCTTCTGCCATGTGGCTGCTTGCTTAGGAACCGCCATCCCTAACTCAAGATGTGTGGCTTTCTCTCTCACCCCCAGTCACAAGGATTCACAGCTGATCTGCCCTGTGAGTCTTTAAACTCTAGGAAAATTGGCTTAAAGCTTCCTCTTGAGTCCAATCTTAAATCATTTTATAGTAAAAGTAAGACTAAGAATCCCAAGGGGGGGATGTTTATCTCCCCAGTAACAGAACCTCTAGGATTCATCCAAAGTTGTGCTGTAGAGCAATTTGAATTCAGACAAGTAAAGTATCTTAATAAGGTAGTTAAGTCCTTACCTGAGAACCCAGGAAAAGCTCAACAATCACAAATAAACAACAACAAACAAAAACAGGAACGACTTGAAGACTAAAAAGGAAATTAACTGTCTGTGAGCAACTGTGTGTGGTGAGAAATCTAAGTAATGAAATAGGGCCATTAACCTGGTTAAATCACATGGGAGAAATGAAAGCAAAAGTCAATAAAGTCAGACAGCAATTAAGAACAAGAGTGTACACTTTTAGGCCATGAAATGCTTTCAGGATTGCTCTATATCTCAATGTGGTAATGAACAAGAGAGTCAGAATATATTTCCAGATAGTGTAAATGACTAAAGAAGCAAAAGCCCAAGTCAATCACTGGACATGATAGAAATGATGAAGCTAACTTGTGAATCTCAGCCCCTGGGTCCTAACTTGGTTTTTAGTGTTTATACCTATAGGGAAGAGCAGTGAGTGAGCAGCCTGTGTAGATACCTTTCATCATAGTCCGATAGCACAGAAAGCTTCAGGGATCGAGAGATGGCTCAGAACTTAAGAGGCTATGCTGTTCTTCCAGAGGACCCGAATTTGAATTCTACCACATATATTGCAGCTCACAACTATCTGTAAGTGGCTTACTGCCTATGACTCCAGATCTGACAACCCTGGCCTCAGTAGGCACACACACACACACACACACACACACACACACACAGAGAGAGAGAGAGAGAGAGAGAGAGAGAGAGAGAGAGAGAGAGCATCTACTCACACAGACACATAAACATATGATTAAAAATAAAATAAATCTTTAAGACAGGAAACTTTGTGACTCCTAATAAAGCAGCAACATATCTACAAGACATTTAGAAAGGTCAATTCCACTTGCAAATGAAGTTCAAGTTACCAATAAAATGCATACAGGAAATACATGGAAAGGCACAAGGCACGAGTAGACTGTACACACAGAGGTGTGTGGTGTATGTGGAGAGGGATAAGTTGGCCCTTATGGTCCTGGGGGTGGAACAGCTCAGAGGCCAGAAGAGGATGTCATGTGACCTGCTCTATCACTCTCCACCTCAGTCATGTGAGCTGGGGTCTCTCACTGAACCTGGATCTAGGCTGATGGCAGCAAGCCCCAGCAACCCTGTCTTTGCACTCACAGTGCTGGGATTTCAGTCAAGGACCTGGGCACACCCAGCCTTTTACATGTGTGCCAGAGACTCAAATGTGAGTCTTGATGCTTGTGAGATGAGCACCTTACTCACTGAACCAGCTCTCCAGCACCTCGTTTTTGTTTTTGTTTTTTTTTTTTCAACCTTTTGTCTTACTCCAGATACAAGAAGCCATCAAGCACAGCTTGGTCCAAGTTGTCTGGCTAGGATTCTGGTAATAGTACCCTCACTCTGGGTTTCTGTGTCTCAGGGCATTGGAACTGCTGTCATGCACTGCACAGCATATCCCATACAGGGCACGCAGTGAGATGAATGTCAGGCTATTCCATATGTGTTTACATGGAAGGACATTCTGTTACAAATCTAAAGTCACAAAGCTACTGGCGCTGCTCTCAGTACAAGAGCCCAAGGCACTATCACAACGCCACCCTATGGGAAGGACACAAAACTTACCAGTGCTTTGGAGCTTCTCTGTTCTCTGCCTCCACCCACACCGCATTCACCAGCCCCACCTCATTCTAACTTGTACCAAAGTCAATATTCTTCAGAAAACTCTCTCTGTATCCCATGCCCTTCTTTCCTCACGATTCCTCCATTATACAGAAACTATACCAAAAGAGAAATGAGTTAAAAGAGAATAAATTAGGCTGGAGATGGTATTTCACTGGGGAAGGGTGCATACTTTTTGTTTTGGTTTGTTTTGTTGTGGCTGTTGTTTGTGTTCTGCTTATTTCTCTATCAGGTTATTTTCCAATGTTCATGCCTTCATCGTATTTGAAACCCTCGATGTAAAAGCAGGAGAGAGGGCAAGAGGGATGGCCCGGAGGTTAAGAGCACTTACTGCTTTGCAGAGGACCTCAGTTCCTGCCCTGAACCCAAATTAAGCTGCTCACAACTGCTTGTAACTCAGGCCTTAGGGGACCTCACGATTCCGGGCCTCTGATGTCACCTGTATTCACACGCACATACTATACACAAACAAACACATTAGGAACAAAACATTGAAGCAGTTTATGGGTTTCAAGTCATGATATTTGAAATAAATTGGACAATTCTACTAGCTATGTTTGCAGTCTTGTTCCGCACCTGCGAACAAAACTTGACATTAAGCAACATGGAGTGGGGTATAGAGAGAGTTGGGGAGTCGGGGAAGGAGGGCCTGACTTTCAAAGGCTGGCCTCCCATTAAGGAAAACCAATTCCCAGGCCACTCATCATAGACCTCAAGATGAAAGAGCCAACAGAAGCAGCATGCAGGTGGCTATTTCCATCCAGGGAGGATACGCACTCTGACTACCTTGTAGCACCACTGAGTATAGACAATCACTGTATAAGCTCTCTTAGAGCATCACCAGCCCTATATTAGTGAAGGCAGGCCTAGGCCCAAGTACCTACAGGTCTACAACCACACTCCACACAGCACATGCCAGTACTGCATATTCATGCACAAGGCCCCCAGGGGGGAGAGTGCACCCAAAAGTTCATGTCATCCTGACTTGCGCTCATCTTCCAAAAGAGCTCCAGAGAGCTCAAGGCTCAGGGTGACGGATTCTCTGATGTCTCAGCCTTTCCCCGGCAAGGTGTACCATTGTGTTTTCATGTCAGTAAGAGCTGGCTTCACCTTTCTTCTAGTCTCTGCCCCCACACCCTTTACTTGAGGAAACATCCTAACCTTAGCCACATGACTCATGGATCAACGTGGTAACACTTTTAAAACAATCATTTTGTGAAGTGTTCCTAAGAAGGGCCTCTGTTGACATGCCCAGCAGAGATCTGGTGCCAACAGTGGCCTTTCTAAGCATGTTTCAATGTTGACAGTCTCTTCTAGAAGATCTCCTGTAGGGACCTGCCATTCCAATCCCTCCCACCTCTCAGGTCTTCAAGCGTTTCCTCTGAACTCTTTCAATGGCATCTTGTGGTATGTTTTTTCCCTCTTCCACAATACTTTCTTGTTGGTTTTATTTTATTTACTAGTTTGGCAAAGGAAAACACCTTATTGTGAGCCACAAAACCAAGGAAGTGAGAAAAAAAAAGTATCAGCCTTTTGTTTAGAAACCATGAGAAAATAAACTCACCTTTGTGGTGTGGGAATTCACACATGCTCGTGGTGGTAAGGTCAGGGCCTCCTGGCTAGAAAATAGAAGACCAAGGAGGCAGAACTGGGTATCAGACATGACAACATAGACTGTATTAGTTTCAGATCTTCATCAACTCAGGTTGGCCCTGAGTTTGCAGGTTCTTAAGTCTCCTTGTAATGAATTGCTGAGAGACATGTGGATAGGAATGGGAAAGGAAATAGTTCACTAAAGGAAAGGTGTAGAGGAATACAGAGGCGTGCCACATCTCACCCTGGCTCCAAGGTGACAAAGGGGGAGCAAAGGGAGCAAATAGAGGGGGCCCAATGACCTTTTATGGCCATTAACATAGTGCCTGCCTCCCCTGACTTTGTATATTTGGGGCTTTTCTGATCATGCCCCTTGATTGAATGAAACCCAGGTAGACTAAGGCAGCCAGCCTTCTCAGGGATGCATCCCTCATATGTGAACCTTTGGAATTTCCCCCTCGGTTGTTTCCTCATCTTATGTAATCCCAAAGCCCAGTGAGTTGTGAGGCTGAGACAAAAGACAAGAGTTTGAGTCTAGGCTGGGCTACACGGTGAGACTATGGGATGCTCTGCTATTTATGAAGTATCTTTATCACACTTCCTGCCCCCAGGCTGGGGATCATCACAGAAAATGGCAAAAAGATTGAAAGAACCAGAGGAAGTCAAGGTCTGTGGTGAAGCTGTATTGGCTGAACCTGACAGCACAACTGTACACATGAAGAACTCACTGATGCTGGGACTGATGCCTGAAACCTGCACAATATCAGGCCAGAAGGACTCCCAGCATGGTGCATGGAGTCCCATCCATAGTTAAAGTGGATGGCTCTTGGGGGAGGGAGAATCAATTTTCTTCAAGGATGAAGGAGCTTTAGTAGATGTCTGAACCCCCATTAAAGGAAGCAACACTAAGTGGACTCACTGGGTTGTTTGCATTTGATTGTTTTTGAAAAGCACATGAAGTTGGAAGGATGAGTGATAGGGGTACAGGGAAGAAATTGTAAGTGAAGGAAAGGGGACAGCGTTGATAAAAGCACATTACATGCAGTAATACGTTCTCAAACAAAAAACTTTAAAGAAACACATAACTAAATAGATAAATAAGAGTGTGATCAGGAAGGAGTGGTGGAGAAAGAAGGAAAAAGAGGAGAGAATGCTAAAAGTAAGAGAGAGAGAAAGGGAAATGAGTTCAGAGAGAGCAAGAGAAAGAGAGGGAGGGAGAGGAGAGAGAGAATGGAAAAGGGGAGAAGGAGTGGAGGGAAGACAGAAAAAGGAAGCATGTAGTTCCAGTTAAAATAATTTTTTCATGTGTCCCAGAAAAACACTTCTACAACTTCTCCAACAACCAGAGCACCCCAACAAACCAAAAAAAGCACCAAATCACAACTTTATCATTACAACAAAGATTATATAATAACTTAAATTCACTAGGCTTGCAAAATAATCTGTTTTTCATTACTGTAGGGAAATACTTGAGACTAGGCATCTTTATAAATAAAAGGGATTATTACTCACAATTCAGCAGATTCCATGGCATGTTGCCAGCATCAGCTCTTCTCTGATGACAACCTGATGGTAGATGGTGCCACAATTGATGGAAAGACCAAATCACCAAACAGGAACATGAGAGAGAATCAATGGTGAGCATTACTCTTATAATTACTTACACTCATAAAACTCCAGGGATCTCTTCAGAACAGCATTAATCTTTTCCTAAGCAGACCCTTCAGTGACCTGAGGACTTTGTCCAGTTTCCACCTCCTGGAGGCTCCACCATCTCTCATAGCAAAGAAGGACCCAGATCTCAACAGGTAAGCCATGTGGGGACAGTCATTCAAACTTACCCAAACTACAGCACACCGGGAAATGATTACATCAGTTTTTTGAATGGGAAGCACACCTGAATGGTATCAAGACTGTCAGTGAAGAGAATATTGCTTCTCCATCTATAGCTAAGGCTTGTGTTTCTGGCGATGCAGAGAATGTCGGTAGAGAAGGCAGCTCATCACAATCTTCCACTTTAGCATTCCTGACAACAGACAGCATTTGCTAGCTACATCAAGTAGAAGCATTAAAAGTTGCTTCTGGGGCTGAAGAGGTTAAAACTACTTGTTGCTCTCACAGAGGACCCAGGTTTGGGTCCCGGCAGCCATATTGGAATGCTCACAACCATCTGCAACTCTTGTGGCTCCAGTTTCAGGGGATCTGACTCCCTCTCTTGGCCAATGCAGGCACCTGCCTACAGGTGATTTATATACAGGCAAGCAGACACACATATATAAATGAATATTTTATTTGTTTCTTTTTTAGCTATTTCATAATTTAAATCAATTGCACTTGCCATAGCAACCCAATCTTAGTGACTCTTCTATGTAATCTGTTTTTTTCAAGTAAAAAACATCATACAGTGATTTTACAGAAAAATGCACACTGCATCAAAATCTCTTCCTACAGGAAAGGGGGCCATTTCCAGCTCTGTGCCTCCTGAGGTGATGCTGGAAGGAACAGTGGACACAGGGATCTAACTTTTACACCACGAGTGCTGAGTATGCCACTTCAAACCTTCCTTATGGAAGATGGATGACAAAAGATGATGCCATCCATGTGTTTCCTCTTGTCCCAGATTTTCAGCAGAGCTGAAGTCAAAGCTCCAGCTCAGGCTCATTGACATCCTGTAAGAACTGATCCTAACCCACATTGACCACCAGCCCAGCCCTATGGCCATCACGACTCCTCTGGGGAGCTCAAGGATTTTCCTCAGACCCTTCACAGAGTTTAATTCATGACAGAATGCAGGCCACTATCCAGGCCAAACAAGGAACAGGGATCCCTAAGAGAAATTTTCCTAGAACTGAGAGCCAGGAAGAAAGAGGAACTGGGTAACTCCAGCTTTGTGTCAGCTCAGCTGGTGGGTTTCCTCACAGGCCCTGTGCCTCCAAAATAGAGAACAGTAAACTTCAAAAAAGGGATACTGGAGCCCTGCCCAGGGAATGAGACATGGACATAGGCAACTGCTCACACCTGGTCATAAACTTTTCTGGTTTCTGAAAAGGACAAAAATGGATTCTGAGTGTACTGGTATATCTGAGACGAGACCAATGCATAAAGCTGGATCAGGAACTTCTGGCGGAGTGGGGAGTGTCAGTGGTATACAGCACTGCTACCATTAAAGCAAATGTTAGAGTTAAAACAGCAAGGCCAGAAACCCTGGGAAAGTAAAGACGACTCACAGCTGGACATGATCTAGCCAAGCTAACCAGCTAAGAGGAAGGCCTGGCTCTGAGAAAACAGCAAAGCCAGGCTCAGCAGGCTCAGGCTGCCCACTGAAAGCCCTTTGCACACTGACTAGCTTCTGAGCTCTACTGGCAGTTACACCTTTATGCACCGAATTTTATCTAATGAACCTAACAGTAATAGATTGAACGGTAGGCAAAGACGGCTTTTAAGAAAGCCGCTACCTATTCCAGGAAAGATAACATCTCAGACCCCCTTAGAGGTGGGAGAAGGAAAGCGAGATGGCTGACTAAGAATATGAGTCCACATCCTAGAAGTAGCTGGTTGCCATCACCACAGCTCCACCCACACTCACCTTTCTAGAAGGTACACTTTCCATGTCTGCCTTCTTGCCTGCTCAAAATAATCCTTGGCTACTTGCTCACTCTACCTGCTCCCTAAATGGATTCTTCTCTTTGGGAAGCACAAGAACCAAGATGGCTACCGCAGTTAGGATTAGAGGTGTCTCCTCCTCTGGAACCGTGGGGCCACCCACAGCATGTGAGCCTAAAGCACAGACATATCTCTTCCCGAACTGCCTCCGCCAGATTTCTGTGTCGATGCCAATCTATCTAAGGACATGAAGGTGTCCCGAAAATCCACCTGGCATCCTTGGCAGTGAACTGGGGCAGCATCTAAGAGTATCCGAGGCTGATACCATGTGTAATTGAGAACGCAGACTTCTTTTCGCTCTCCCATGGCTCTACATGGAGAAGAAGAGAAGGAAGAAAAGGCTCCAGATATGTAAAACACCCCATCCACCTTCATTTCAAGTACAGTGTCCCTGACAGTAGCGAGAAAGGGGCAACCTGGATCAAACAACTGAAGTCTAAATGTTGCAGAGTTGCAACCTCTGAACCCAAATGACTCTTCCTATTCCCAAAAGGTGGCTTCGAATCTACAAAACATAGGTGAAATCTCACCAAGGGAACTTCTGCACATTGGAAAGGGGGTTTGGTACCAGGATTAGAAGCTTGCTTGTAATTAGCTACCTCCAGGCCAATCCCTTAGCTACGATGTTGTTTTATTGTAGACTTTTGTTTTTACCTTGATTGCCTTAACCATCCAATCCCTGGAGTTTAAAGTTATATTGCTAGACTCCCGAAAACTCAAGTATCCGGGGTCCCAGGCCACGTTCGCGGTCACCCCAATCACCAGGCGGATTCGAGAGCTTGCTGCAAACTGCACGAGGCTTTATTGTAATTTAACAAGCTAACCCCATGTTAGCTCCGGTCTTTTACCCACCAGCCATGGCCGATGGCTAGAAAAGACAGTTTGAAGCCGCTGGGCACAGATCTTTATAGGGCAGCGTAAGGGGAAGTGTCTAGGGGTACGCACAGGCTCACGATTGGTGTGCCTCCAGGCTTGGAGGGCTTGCCCTGTGTTGATTGGTCAACTGGTTGTTATGGCCCATAGGCCCTCCCAGGGTGGTTGCTATGCTCTCTACGTCATTGCTGTGCGCTTGTCCGTAAAGCACACCCAGGGTCGTAAAGCATAGCGCCACCAGCTAATTTCTGATTGTTTCCTTGTCACGAGGCAGGCATCTGACTTTCTAGTGTCTGGGACAAGGTCACAGAAGCACGTGTTCGGCCATTATGGCTGCCAAAAGGGAAGCTGGTCCCTTCAATATGCTGTGTCAAGAGGAGTTGTGCAAGCCAAAGAGACAAGTAAAGTCAGAGGGTCCGCCAGCTTCAGTTGTGTGTTCCCTGCTTTCTGACAAGTCAAGCTTATATAGTCTTCTTCTTTTTAATTGTTTAAGAATTTCACACATGTGTATTTTGTGTTTTGATCAAATCCGACCCCCATTCTGTCACCCCCAAATTGTCCCCTAGGCCCTACAACTAGTTTTTCCTCCCAAATCCGTGTGATCTTTCTTTTGAAAACCCACCATGTCACCCTGGTGCTTCATGCATGTGCAAACAAGTAGCCCTGTCCACTACAGAGTGGCTAAAACAGCAGCCCACAAAGGACACATCCCCGAGGAAAGCAGACTCTCCCTCTCCCAGCAGCCATCAATTGTTAACAGCTCTTCAGCTAGGGGAGGAGCTTCACAAACTTCTCCCTATCTAGGCTGGGATTTTGTTTGACTGGATCGTGTATGGGTTTTACTCATTCACTCCCAGCCACTGTTTGTCAACAGTCCTGCTTTGTCTGGAAAAAAAATACTGTTTCACTTCAAGTGACCACTTCCTCTAGCTCTGAAGTCCTTTTGGCTCTTCTTCCATTACAATCCCTCGAGCCTTGGGGAAGGAAGTGTGATGTAGATGTCTCATTTAAGGCTTAAGACTCCACAATCTCTTATTCTCTGTATATCAATCAGTTGTGAGTCTCTGAATTTATCATCATCTATTGCAAAAAGTAGCTTCTCTAATGAGGGTTGACCAATGCACCAGTCTACGGGTATAAAGTGCTTAGAGGGCAGTTTAATACCAAAAGAGTAATAGCAGTATGTTCACTTCTAGGGGCCATGTGCTGTTCACTACCCAGCCGTGCGCTATAGGCCCAGTTAAGTGGACTGACTTGAACACATCCACAAAGTGGTTGATTACTCCTGTAATACCCATGCCATTATTGCTACCTTGCTGATCCAGTCAGTACTGTAGGTCATGGAGTTCACAGCTGAGTGAGACTAATGATTAGTTTTCTCCCCCAGTGGTGTGCATAGCACTTTTCAGCACTTTGTGTGCTAGCCTAGTTTTAACCAGTTTCTATTCAGAGAGAGAAGACAAAGCACCAGGGCGCCGTCTGCAGGACAAAAGGAAGAATCCTGTGCACCTGGGAAACATGGATTTGGAGTCTATCAACTGCACTTTTCCTGGGGTTTTAAAGTCTCATACTTGACATTAAAATTAAAACTTGTACACAACCCCAAACTAATACAGAAGAGTTAACAACATGGCAAGCATACCCACAAGAACTGAAGGGGTGAAGTGGTCACAACTGTCCAAAGGACAAGTCGGTATTCACCACTTAGTTTTCATTCTTGACAATGCAGGAGCCTCAGCCCTTGGTAAACCACCAAACACCTGCTCCACATGTGACCAGGAAGCCCCCAACATGCTCCCTGTGCTCACCCTAGACCCATTTCACCAGGTGACAATGGTCCCAACACCAACGGGAAAATGGTTTTAAATGGCTTATTCAGCATCCTTGGGAATAAATGTTTTGGTGGAGTTAGTGTTGGGTATAACAGAAGCCAACAGCTAAACTGCCAGAAAACAAAATATGGTCTGTGGCTGCAGGTCTTCCCCCTCACTCTTGCTTCATGGGTTGGGAAGCCAGATAGATCACCACAGGGCCCTTCTATCAAAGTCACAGAGGTGCTGCTGTCCCTGACACGGAGAGGCCACATGAGTCAGATACAACTGTGGCTACTGTTGTGTTTTTTAAAAGATGAGAGGTAGGGACATCAAATTGTTTTTGCCATAGTTATCTCCAGTCCCCTCTGATGTAGGATACCCCTCTCTATGTGTGCTATGAATATGTTTTATTACCATTTTGCTAATAAAGAAGTTGATTTGACCAATAGCCAGGCATCATATAGCTAGGTGAGAAAACCAAACAGAGATACAGAGAGAAAGAAGGTGATGTCAGGGAGATGACAGCAGCTGCTGGAGAAGTAAGATGTGAGTTAATAAGCCACAGACTTCATGGTGATAGACAGATTAATAGAAATGGGTTAACTTTAATGTAAAAGCTGATAAGTAATAAGCCTTAGCTAATAGGCCAAGCAGTTTGTAACTAATATGAAGCCTCTGTGTGGTTATATGAGAACTGACAGGTGGGAGAGAAATGTCTGGTTACACCCCCCTCCTCTCTTCCCACTTGAGTTAGTCTTCTGTCCCCTTCCTTGTGACATTCTCAAGGTTGCTTTGAGGGATGCACACCATCAATGCAGCTTCCACAGCAACTCTTCCATCCAGATAAGAGACATCTGGGTCAGTGGGTGTTAGTAGATGACAGTGACACTCAGAGGAGCCATTCTGGAGCATTTGCTGAAACTAAACTAACCGATTGTATTAGGGTTTCTGTAGCTGTGACAGCATGACTAGCAACTCCTATAAAGGAAAACATTTAATTGGGGCTGGCTTACAGTTCAGAAGTTTAGTTCATTGTCATCATGGTAGGAAACATGGCAGTGTGCAGGAAGGCAGACATGGTGCTGGAGAAGGAAATGAGAGTTCTACACCCTGGTTGGCAGGCACCAGAGAGAGACTGTCCACCACACTGGGCATGGCTTTAGCATGTAAGACCTCAAAACCCACCCCCACAGTGATGCACTTCCTCCAACAAGGTCACACCTCCTAATATTGCTACTCCCTATAGGCCAAGCATTCAAACACATGAGTTTATGGGGGGGGGCATTCCTATTCAAACTGTATGGTCAGAGCAGAGGCTGAAATTGTACTGCTGACACATTTTTCTGACCTCCACATTCTGTCACTCGGCCCACAGTTTAAGAAGCCAAAGTGTGTACACTTCTGGAGGTGAGGAGGCGTCCTGGAGTGGTTCAGTCAGTATGCTTCAGCAAATGCCCCAGGATGGCTCTTCTGAGTGTCACTGTCATCTACTAATACCCACTGACAGATGTCCCTCCTATCTGGATGGGAAAAGTGCCTGTGGAAGCCGCACTGACGGTATACACCAGTCAAAGCAACCTTGAGAAGCTACAAGAAAGGGAATGGAAGACAGACTCAAGTGGGCAGAGAAGAGGGTGGGGGCTGGAGACAAGCAGGGGAGAGAAACAATTTGATGTCTCTGCCTCTCATCTTTTAAAAAACACAACAGTACCCACAAACGTGACTGACTCAAGTGTGGCCTCCCTGTGTCAGGGACAGCAGCACCTCTGTGGTTTTGGTAGAGGGGCCCAGTGGTGGTCTGGCTCGCCCACCCACGAAGCAAGAGCGTGGGAAAGACCTGCAGCCGCAGGCCATACTTTGTTTTCTGGCAGGTGAGCTGTTGGATTCTGTTATTTAAAACCATTTTCCTGTTGGTGTTGGGACAATTGTCTCCTGGTGAAATGGGTCTAGGATGAGCACAGGGAGCATGTTTGGGGCTTCCTGGTTACCTGTGGAATAGGTGTTTGGTGGTTTACCTAGGGCTGAGGCTCCTGCATTGCCAAAAAATGAAAACTAAGTTTGAAAACTGACTTGTCCTTTGGACAGTGGTGACCACATCACCCCTTCAGCTCTTGTAGGTATGTTTGTCATGTTGTGAACCTGTAGTACTAATAATAAAAACCCAGAGACAGATATTGGCGTTAAAGCTGAAGACCATGTGGTAAGAAATCCAAGCGAACTGAACATACATATCATACATAAATAAAAATTCTCATGAGACTTGGGCCCCCAGCCCCAAGGTATCTCATTATACATATTTAAATATTTCAAGGCCCATGCTCAAAGATCAGAAAGCTTAAATAGGTATGGTTCCAAGTATCTTGCACAAAGGCTACCTTATCTGTGGTAGAAACTTGCGGGTGTTTATTGAGGCCTCACTAGAACATTTTCATACAAGGTGTTTTAAATGTGGTGTGCTTTAACCGAGGCAGTGTGGCTTGCCGGAGAAGAAATCCAAGGTAGCTTAGAAACAGTGACTCATCGGCAGCCCACGAATCGTGTAGAAGCTGTGTGTTCTGCCTGTCCACCTATCAGCCCAGGGGAGCCCATTCTGATGGGTGAAGGACTCAGGCGGCCCGGGAGCGGAAGCATTTCCATAACCGCCACGAGAGGGCGCCGCGGAGCTGTGGGGTGATGCCAAGAGGAGTCCTCACTCTGTTTTGGCAAATTCAGGCATGATTTTCTCCCTGGCCTCTTGGCTTCTCTTTCTCAAGGCTCCTCGCCCACGGGGCTGCTTGCTTTTCCTCTTGATGTCATCCTTTTCCGCGGCAGGAAATTGTGTTCATTGGAAACAAAGCTGACCGGCACCCAGTCAGATAAATAAAAGGTTACAAGTAACACCGGAAAAGCAAGACTTGTTCACTAAAACGAAATAGAACAGGGAGCACAGAACCGATTTCTTTTTCTTTTTTTAATGTCCCGTGTTTGCCTGGATAAACAGAGTTTGAAATAAAATGTGTATTTCTCCCAAGCGTTCCTTCACAGTTTAAAAACTGTAAAGGCCCTCATGGAAGATTGATGCCAGTCTGCTAGCCCAAAATTTGGAGTCTGGCTTCTCTGTACCTCCATACCGTCTTGCTTGTGGGATTAGTTCAGAAAAAAATGAAGATGCTGTCTGTGGCCTCCCTGCATATGATTTTTGAACAATTACCCAACTCTTCCTCATCTTAAATGACTTCATTTTTTTTAGAGTGACACTAATTATCTTGCTGAGGGAGAGAGTTAAATCTGAATGATAATAATAAAGAGAAAGGAGAGAAATAAGGGGCTCCGATCCACCAGAAGGTAAGAGTTTGAGCCGGGAGTGTCCCCCAGGTACACAGCAATATGAGTAAATCCAGTCGTGGATGTCAATGTGAAAACCAAGTCGGTCACAGGTAGAAAGGCTTGCACTGCAGATCAACCTCACTGGTTCTCACTTCCGGATTAGTCTGTAATAATCGTGCAAAACAATGGAATTCCCTATGACATCTTCATTGGATATGTGATGGACATTAACCACATCAGCTTCCCCTTACTCCCCTGTGACCCCGCCCTAATTCCCTTTGAAAGAAATGAATCGTCAGGGTGCATTTTCAGAGTGAGGTTCCCTCAGAGATCCTCAGAGAATCTCAGACAAGCAGAGACTGCTAGGATCCTGTCTTGCTTTCTCAACAGCGGGAACCTGGTTGGGTGGGGTTCATCCTAGGGTTGAGAAGTCACAGGCAGTCTGCTACGCGAATTAGCCCTCACACCCAAAAGGGAGAGAAAGTCAAAGGCCAGGACAGTAATTAGATTGCTGCTCTGAACAGATAGGATGGGAAGGGGGCAATGCTAGACTTCGTGAAGACGATCTATCCCTGAACAACTCAGATATAAATACCACTGTTCTGCAAGTCCGCAGGCCGCCATTTTTGCCTTTTCTCTAGGGTGATGCCCGACTTGGCAAGGCTGTGAGATGCACGGCTTCAGTGTCATTACTCTGGACCTCTGGATTCCTATTATGAAGTGAGGCTCATTGCTTCCTCACCTTCATCTTCCCATGTAGTCACCTCTCTGCTTCATATCCTTCTGCAAACTCAAGGTGCCACATGAGAGAAATTCCATGACACTTGTCTTTCTCTGTCTAGCTGCCTCCCGAACTCCGAGATCTCCAGTCCCATCCATTCCCTGCAAACAGCATAATTCAGTTCTTCTCTGTGGCCCCTTGAAACTGTTACATGCATAGTGTAACAGTTCCAGTGACCAATGCCTGGTGCCCTCCTGGCCACCTCCTACTGCTCTGACCTGGATTCCTACAAGTCTGTATCAGGCATTGCCCTCATATCTTCCCATAACTACAGTCACATTTTGAGTCTCCCAAGCTTTTGAGGTGACACCACCCCCAGGATAGTGAAGTCCAGGTGAAAAGGGATCTGAATGTCCACAAACTGGCTACTTGCTTGGCATAGAAAATGGTTCTCACTTGCTAGGCTGACAAAAAGATGTGATTTTTTTTCACATGAGTGCCAATCAAATCACACCATAATTTTTGTTTCCAAATGTATTTCAGGGACATCTGTCATTTCTCACTGTTACAGTTTAATTTTTCACCGAGGAAAGATAGGGAAAAATAACAACACAGTCCCAGGTCCCCAGCAGAATCCAGGGCTACAGCCCACAGGCAGCCTTCACCTCCCAGCCTGTCCAGTCAGAGGATTTGGGCTATGGGGTTAATGGCAGGAAGCAAGATGAACTACATGTTCATACTCCAAAACCCAGCCTCCCTACGGCAGGAAATGGCTCACAAGAGAAAAGGGAGACAGCAACATAAGGTGTGTGCAAACAAGTGCACACAGTCACTTGTACCCATCTCTGGTATGGGCCCAGCTGCAGTCTGACCTATGGAAAGATATGAAGAGTCCTTTCCTGGGGTTCTTGGAGGCAGAGTTGCACACACAGCTCAAGATGAAAGGGAGAATTCTGCTACCTAACCTAAACCCTCCGTCAGGCACCTCCTGGGCTCCCTTTCTTAAGAGCTGTCCTTTCAGGAGTGGTTAGGCAACTGCGTTAAGCTAAACACCAGCAGCTGAGAGCCAATGAAGGGAAGAAACCCAGGGCTTTGGGGTCCTTCCCATATTAGGAATCTGCCTTGGATAACCAGGGGGTCGTGAAGTCCTAGCATTAGGGCAAATAGCAGGCTCTCCAGATGCATTCTGGGTATGTGAGGCTCAGAGTGTGCACTCAATGTCCCAACCTTCAATGGCCCAGGAAAACTATGTTTGGGCTGAGAGAGCCCTTGGCAGTTGAGCTCCAAAACTTGGCAGCATTCAGTGCCAGGATATGAAGCCGACTTTGTGTATTTGTCATCCAAAGAACAGAAAGGAATTTTCCACTTTCTTCATCTTTAAACACATCCTGTATTCACTCACCAGACAAGCATGTGTTGGGGGAAAGTTTGTAAATGGAAAGCAGGGCCAAGAGCTGAGGAAAGGTCAGTCGTGACACTGCAGAAAGCCACCTGAGTCACTGCAGGGTCCCATAAATGGGGAGGAGAAACTCAGATTCGGCCCCCACCTCTAGTTCCCCACGTGTCTCCCAGAGGTAGCTTGGGGTCAACAAAGAGCTTTCACGTAAGTATCTTTGCTTGTCTATTGTTTGCTTTCTCATGACAGGGTCTCACTCTGTAACCACATTGAGCTCATAATCCTCCTGCCTCAGCCTCTCCGGCTGCACCATCCCACTCAGCTTGCATATAGCATACATATGTTTTAATCCAACTAGTCTTCTGGGGAAAGATCATACCTGCCCAGATCCCCTATGAGATGTGCCTTGGTCTCTTCTCAGGCCATTTTAACTGATAAACCATGGTGAACAGACCACTAGAAAGCGGGGTTTGTGGCTCACTTAGTCACTGCAGAGTACCAGAGGGCTCAGCACCTGTCTGTTACCTTCTCTTTGACATGCTTACCCCTCCTTCAGGTCAGCTCTGGACACTCAGCAGCACAGACACCCTGTAGATCTGCATCAGGTCCCACTGGCCTGGCCTGGTATGTAGGAATCAACATTGTCTCTCCCCTTCGCACACCCTGCTCTTGTGTAATAACTACTAAACACATGGCCCCTCTTTCTTATGGACATTGAAACCAGCTCCTGGTAAACAGATATGCTGAGTCATGACCTGTCAAACTGTACTTCAGTTGCAAAGCCAAACAAATTCAAGTGTTTTCTTTCTGCCGCATTGTTCTCCTACTGTGCTATTAAAAGCAGAAATAAAAAACATGAATATTCTGCCATGAAATGGAAAACAGCATAGGAATTTCTGAACAGAGAAAATGGCAGCCATTTGGTGTGAGTTTTATATACCTGCTCCACTTCCTGCTCTTTAAGACATTTATGTGGGATGTGTGTGTGTGTGTGTGTGTGTGTGTGTGTGTGTGTGTGTGTGTGTGTGTGTGTAGCAGTCACAGGACAACTTTGTGGACAACTTTGTCAGTCTCTCCCTCCATCTTACAGAGGTCCTAGGGTGCACTCAGGTCACTAGGCTTGCACACAAGTGACTTTATCCCTCTGATTTGTCTCACCAGCCCCACTTTTTCATCTTTAGCATCTTGCTATGTGTTTAATTGCCAAAATGGGTTTTTCAAGTAATTTAGGCTAGCAGACAAAATAAGTTTTACTAAGACATTTTCATACATGCATATCTTTAAACTTTGCTCCTATTGACCATCTGGAACCATGTCCTGTCTCCCCTCCTCTGCCTGCTTGTCATCCCGAAAATAGTCCCTATTGTGATTCTATGTCATACACATTGTACAGATAAGAGAATTATAGACTCCCCCATCTTTACCCTCTCTTACTCCCCCACACCCTCTCGAGAGTCCCCTTTCCACTTTCATTGCTTATATTCTTAAAATGTGAATTCTGCATGTGAGAGAAAGCATTGCCATGTGTCCTTCTGGGTCTGAATCATTTTGCAAAGCATGAGAATTTACAGTTTTACCCATTTTCCTACAGATGACAAAAATAAAGCTCCGCTAGGAATGAGGCCACTTATTTTTTCCTCTCTCTTCATGGCCATTGAGGTTGCTTCTGGGTTGTAAGCAGTGCAACCCCAAAGAGGTACCAGTGTCTCTGGAGTGTGCTAGCAGAGATTTCTTTGTGTATATACCCAAGAGTGGGACAGCTGGGCCATGGGATGGGCTTGTTTGGTTTTTGTTGTTGTTTTTTGCTTGCTGATTTCCACAGTTGTTACACGAGTCTACATCCCCACGGGATGTGTATAAGGGCCCCTTCTCTGCACTCTCACAACTATCTGTGATACAAGATTAAAAGAATATGCACCAAGCAAGGTGGTGGTGGCACACGCCTCTAATCCCAGCACTTGAGAGGCAGAGAGGCAGGCGGATCTCTGTGAGTTCAAGGTCAGCCTGGCCTACAGAGCGAGTGCCAGGAGAGGCTCCAAAGCTACACAGAGAAACTCTGTCCTGAAAACCCGAAATAACAAAACAAAACAAAACAAAACAAACAAACAAAAAGAATATGCACTGAACAGCAGAATGGTGTGTTCTAATAACTGCCTTATAGGCACAAACGAGTGATGGAGTAGCTTGAATGGGAAGAATTCCCAGGCCTCTCCAACCAGCACTAGCTCTAGGATTCAGCATAGCTTTTGATGTGTAACTGACGGTCTCTCTATTCTAGGTGTAGGACTATAAGTATCCTTATCCACAAGAGATTCATCCTAGTCTCCAGTGGGTGTATGGAACTGAGAACAACACCAAACTAAATGCATCCATACATGTATGTGTAAACATATAAATATAGACATACACACTTTCCTATATAAACATACCTATGATTCAGCTTAAATTAAAATTTTGATACAGTAAGAGATTAATAACAATACCTGACAGTCAATTTATACTGTCAATTTATAGAACAATTTATATATTGCAAAATATACTACAACCAAAGTCATGTGAACATGGTCTCTCCTGAGTTTTCACCTGACTTCTCTGTTCCATCTTCGGCTGATGAGATGATGTTTAATGGAAGATCTTGAATTAGCTGCATGACTATGCCTGCCTTTTGGAGCCATCACTAAGTGAAGCCATCACAAGAACTCAACCTATTGAGTGTCTAACTAACTGGTGGGTGACATATACAGTGAGGATACTTTAAACAGAGAGATGGTTCCTGCCCTTGGTAGAGCATGGCAAGTTTCCATTACCATACTAAGAATGGCATGAAGTTTAACAACTTAGTAACCCTTTACTTCTGGATTTTTCCATTTGATTGTTTAAAAATGCAGTAACTGAAACCAAGAAGAGAGAATCATCAATGAGAGTAGATCACTCTACAAATGCTACTTTGAGCTTTTCTTTGCTGCCACTACCCCCACAAGAATGCCTCTGAAGCCCTGCTACAGAAACTCTGGCGGTAGCTTAGTCCTAAGGGGAAATTGTCAGAACTGCCCTTCAAAACTCTGTAAGTTCCTCCTCTCCAGAACCAAGATCAAGCAAGCAGAAGAGTTCTGAGGTTTTAGCTACTCAGTGAACTGAGGTATGGAATCATCAGAGCAGCACAGATTGACAAGTACCTTCAGAATGATAAACTGTTTGGAGAAAAAGATAGAGTCCACACTCACATGTAGGAGTATACATTGCTAGAAATGTTTGGTTTTGTTCTCACTGTTGGTTATCTGTTTCTAAAGTATATATTAAATATATATATTTATATATTAAGCATATATTGAAGCATATATATTAAGCATATATATTATATATATATATATATATATATATATATATATGAAAATGTGGCATATACTGAGTTCAACACTATCCAGTTTGAGTCACCTACTGGAATTCTTGAGCCAACTCCTCTGCAGATAATGGGGGATGCTGTACCCCAGTAGACTTGAAATTCATTTGTGACACACTAGTTGGGGAGCTCTAGGCTAGATGATTTATCAAACATGACTAAACTTCAAGGCTGCTCTTTTCCAAATAATTCTTAGGAAGACTCTGATGACTCATTTCCTGATCACTGGCCTATCATCCAGAATCCTATAAAAATTGTGCCATTACCTGTTTTATAAATGCAATAATAAAAGACAGCTTGTGGTGTGGACCCTATGGGCCTTTTACAAATATCACTGAAAGGCTGTATGAGGATCATCACCCTTCTATCAGTACAGTCAAGATGGTGTGCACATGTAGGTTGTTCTCAAAAGTCACCATGGTTTTTATCAAATCACCAAAGGAGAGTCACTGTCACAGAAAGTGGGGCTCCCTGCTATAGAAAGAACCTTGTCCATCTTTAAAATATGGGTCTGTGTTTTCACAAATCCTGCATCAAAGCAATGGCCTGCAAGAATGCATTCGACTCCAGAGCACATGCCAGTTGTTCAAACATGTGAGGTGGTAATTCCTTTGAGCAAAGGGGTTTTTGTGGTTTATTAAAATAATTCCTTAGTAATAATATCATTGTGCTGATATAACACACTCACATTTCAGCACTCATAATACAATTTATTTTTAATTTCAAGCAAAGGGAAAATTAAGGCACATTGTTGAGGTGAAAGCTTTCTTCTGATTGAAAAAGAAAAGTCAAGTTAAAAAATCAGGAATTTTCCGAAAATACTTTCTTCGGATGAGTTGACTGTACTTTCTTTACTGATATAAAGCCTCACCTAATGTCCCCACAAACATAATCAGAATAATGTAATGAACAAATACCTTTCCTAAAATTTGTGGGCAAGGCAGTGTCAAGGAACCTCATAAAGAAGGCACAGGGCAATGTCTCTCCACTCCTGACACAGCCTCAGCCACTGTCTCCCTGATTCTTTCAGAGGGAAGTAACTCGGGAAGTGAGAGTCCAAATCTAAATGGGGAGAGATGTCCCCCAAGTCCTCACTAACAGACCAGTTGGTGATGATTCACCTGAAAATGTCAAGCTTGTACTGCCTGGAAATCATACAGGCAGATCTGTTACCACCTGTGCATAGAGGGACCACCTGCTGTGTGTCTGGGATCCAGTGGACAGGCACTGCATCCTGGGCTCCACCCAAGAAAGCCTGAGTCCCATTAGTCAGCCCGGTCCCTAGGTCCTCCAGTATTGCTGGAAATTACCAGAGATGCAGTCGAAGCAAAGACCCATGGAAAGTGACAGAGACTGAATGAAGGTCCAGTCAGCGACATCTTTTGGAAGCAACAAATACCTTGAGCTAGCATTCCTCTTTAGGGAGTTATGATCCCCATGGTGCAAAGAGAAGCTGAAAAAGCAGAATATTACAAGCATGTGAAAAAGCAGAATACTACAAGCCTCGGTGAGCTCATCACTCTGAGGGCATTTGGAAACATCTATGCTCCTCGCAGTGCACCTTTGAAGAAGGGGTTGGGAATGTAAAGAGGAAAAATACGAGAAAGACAGACTAACAATAATAATGAAACAAAAAGTGGATCTCACCGATGAACCTTGAGGACACTGTAATATACAGAAGAAGCCAGTCATAAAATGAGAAATACCAAATGATGTCTGTTATTTGAAGTTCCTAGAATAGTCAGATTCACAGGGATGGGAGATGAAATGGTGATTTCCAGGGGCTAGGAGAAGTAGGGAGAAGTTATTCACTGAGAACAGAGTTTCAGTTTGCTGTGATGAAAAGGTTTCGGAGGAGGATGGTGACAGTGGTCTTATCAACATGAATACACTTAATGGCTTTGAGTAACAACTCAACTTAAAAATGACTAGTGATGGGGAGAGAGAGATGGAGAGGGAACTGGGGTTAGTATGTAAAATAAGATTGTTTTAAAAATAAAAAGAAAATGACTAGTGGTAAATGTGTTGTTCACATATCTTACCAAAATTAATTTTTAACAAAACATATTCAAGTGAGGTCCAGTGTCAAGTCATGATATGAATGCCACGATGCGATGCCAGCCTGCCAGGAGAGAGATGGACTCCCCAGGAGGCTTTCCACTCTCCTAGCTCTCCTTCTTGTTACCTCTCCTCCCAGGCGCCCCCTTCTTGCCTATGGCCTAGCTGCCTCTCCCACTACCTCCCCATAAGGAGTTATGCAGTTATCTCCTCCAAGCTTCTGAAACTTCCTTTCTGGGTAGGTTCCTCAGTCCTCAGGAATCCCAGAAAAAGAGTCACGAGACCCTGCTCTGTGGCTGTAGAAGCAGAAACAGCTGCTAGGAGAGGAGACAGTGGCTGTGCTGGGATGCTTCACGGGCTCTAGGGATCCAGCTGTCTTTAAGCTGTCACCATGCTTGGTGGGCTTTTCCATGGTGGATTTGTCTTAGAGACACCCATGCTCTTGTAACTAACTCCTCACCCATATTTCTTCAAGAAACTCCAAGAATCACTGGTTCATTAATCTTGACCTATATGGAATTGTTTTCTTGGTTTGTGTCCAGTGCCCCTATCTGGGGTAAGTAGACTTGTGTTCATGCTTCTCTAAGCAGTCACACATGTGTTAACCATAACTTTTTTATTTTTTTTTATTTTTTTTTATTTTTTTTTTGGTTTTTCAAGACAGAGTTTCTCTGTGGCTTTGGAGGCTGTCCTGAAACTAGCTTTTGTAGACCAGGCTGGTCTCAAACTCACAGATATCCACCTGCCTCTGCCTCCCCAGTGTTGGGATTAAAAGCTTGCGCCACCAACACCTGGCCTGTTCACCATAACTTGACAGGGTTGGATTGGAGCTGATTTTGTTTTCCAGGTTGGGCCTTAGGAAATAGTAATAGTGGTTGACAGCTCTGGTTAGCATTAAAACACTGGGTGAACTAGACAGTCATAAATTGCCCTGTAAGAAGGATGCACTCGCTAACCAAATCTCTCATAGATTTACTGGGGTTAGAATGGCATCACCTCAGAGCTGTAATTTGTATCTCTCAAATGTTCCTCAGAAGTCTGGCAGACAAGGCATCTTTAAAAAGTAGAAAATTTCTTAATCTGTTTGACAGATTATCTTTCAAAACTGGAGTCCGTTGGTCCGGGTGACAGCTAAGTGGCTTCCAGGGGCATTGAGCTAGCTATAGTTAGTTATCTAACTGCAATGGAAATGTGAAGGAAATTCAGATACTATCTAAACTGCCTGGGGAACAAAGCCTGGTAGACACTGTACAAGCACAAAAATCATGCTACTGGCCTTGCTGGCCTTCCCCAAGGCTCTCCACTTGGCATCCTCAGACTGCCAAGACTCCCATCCCAGACATAGACCAAGCATCCTTGCCCCTGGTCTGTCATCTTGACCATATACTGTATTCCACTGGCATGGAGGCCCGGTGTCATAGGTACCCCATGCTCAGGAGAGCATATAGGTATTCAGGAGTCGTGAAGCAAACAGAGGTACTAAAGAACCTAGTCTCATTAAAAGCATCCAAAACAAAACCAAAAACAACAAGGACAAAAACAAGGTCACCCAGCATAAAAGAGCAACAAGCTGCAGGGGTAGACAAACCAAAGACGATGCAGCTGTGAGCCACCACACACCAACCATTCTGTGTCAGGGAGTTATGAGCCCTATGGCAGCATCCCATTTGCCTGATGTGCAGTTGCAGGGTGTGTGCCTCAGCAGCTGGACCGGGGAAGATGGCGGATACCTTCTAGGTGGCATATGGTATCTTACTTTCTTCCAGAACTTGGTCTTGGCACACTGCGACTTCTCTGTAAAGTCCCCATCCCACTGGATGGCCCCATGCTTCTGGCGGATGTACTGAATGGACTCGGGCATGCCACTATAGTCCTTGACTTTCTCCAGTTCAATCAGAATGACCTTCATGCCATCCTGGATGAGGGCATTGTAGACAGCGATCTGATCTTCTGACATGTGCTTGAGAAAGCCAAAGCTGGGTGATTCTGGTGCCACAAGGACAATCAGTCTTCTACACAGTTTAATGTTTTCATCAATGACGTTGGCCACCGCTGGAAGAGAGAAGGAAGATTCAGAAGACCAAGCATGAGGACAGCAAGGCTGTTAACGCTACCAGAAATAGGGGAAATGGGCACAGGGAAAGGAAAGGGACTTTTAAGCAGACAAGACTGAGGCACAGGTGGGTTAACGTTCATTACCAACTGTTCTGTGCAGGGTTTATGCTCCAATCCTCTGTAGTCATCAGTCTCCTCTCGTTTCCTTCGTTTGGTGGTTACATTATGCTCTGTTATCTATTGTTATGTCACTTTCCCCAAGACTATCTTGTGCTGTATTCCTACAGTAGCATGTATACTATATAATAAGCATGCTTTAAAACTGATTTTATACTTTTGGTTGTGAGCCTAGCCTTTAATGGCTGAGCCATCTCTTAAGCCCTTAAAACTGATTTTTAAAGAGCAGGGAACCCTTGTGTTCTTTATAGTTGGTTAAATGATCAGAGTTAATATAATTAATTTTGAAGGCAAATAGCACACCATGATGGTTTCTTGGGAAGTGGGGGGGATCCACCGAATATTAACTCTACACAGTCTGTTTGCCCTGTGGTTGACTCCTGTGAGGTGTATTAAGACAGTGTCCTCTCTAAGGACAGGTTCTTTTTCAGTTTGCTCATTTTTGTATTTCTACTGTATAAATTGCCCAGTATCTAGAAATAGCCAATACATATTCTTTAAATAACATTAAAAAATGTTTTTCCAAGTGAGAAGAAAGGGGTGCTTATTTCAGTATTCATTTCTTTGCTGTGTGGCCTTCCAAGACAGAGAGCAAAGAGGATAAGGAGGGGATTTTTGTGTAGGATGGGCCCTGTGGTGGCATTTACCCAGGCCAGTCTCTCAGATAAGCCAGGGAGGCCTTCTCATCCGTTTTTTTTTTTTTCCCATAAAAACCCTGGTGTTCATGAACTGCCCTAAACCACATGCCTAGGACACACCTAGGAAACAGAAGTAAACAAACAAACAAACAAACAAAAAACCCTATCCATCTTATTTAGACAGAGGATGCTGTCGTTTTAGTATGAAATGTCTCTGATGAACTCTTCCATTTGAAAGCTGCATTGTTTGGGATAATAATGGAAACTTCAGGATGTGGACCTTTCATGGAGGAAATTAGTTATTGGGGGTGGGCTTTGAGGCTTTAGCCTGGCCCCACCTCTTTTTCTTTCTGTCTCTGTTTCCTATGCAAGTATGAAATATGATCAGTCGGCTCCCCGACTGCCAGGCTGGCCTCTCACTCCCGCTGTCATGCCCTCCTCACCATGAGCAACTGTAAACCCTTTTACCCTCTAACTCGCCTTTGGTGGGGTATTTTAGCAAAGCAATAGAAAAGTCTCTTACACAGGAGAAGAGATGGTATAAATTATCCTTTATAAAAATCTGCTGTCGAGTGTTATTTTAACCATGTAAAGATGTGTTCCATTGTTTATGCTGTAGAATGTTACTTTAACTGTGTTAAGGTGTGTAACATTTGTTTCTGCTGCCTTTGTTAATGATGTAAAGAGGTGCTACATCTGTTTCTGTTGTATTTGCTTAATTATGTAAAGATGTATATCATTTGTTTCACCTTGCCTGCCTAAGGCACCTGATTGGTCTGATACAAAGCTGAACGACCAATAGCTAGGCAAAAGAAAGATAGGAGGGGCTAGAGGGCAAGAAAAATAAACAAGAGAGTGAAGAAAAGTAGAAGAAATTGATGGAGAAAGAGGTCACATCTGGGGCCAGAAGCCAGGCAGCTGCCAGCCAGACATGGAGACAGCAGGAAAGTAAGACCTACAGAAGGTAAGAAAGAAAGGTAAAAAGCCCCAAGGCAAAATGTAGATGAAGAGAAACAGGTTAAGTTGTAAGAGCTAATGTCAAGCATAAGATAAAACCGAGCATTCATAACTATTAAGAAGTCTCTGTATCATGATTTGGGAGCTGGTTGGTGGCCCAAAAGAAAAAGCCTGATACAAAAATCAACTTTGAACATCATGGTATTTGCAGATTCAAACTAATGAGAAACTAGACCATAGTTGTTCTCAGTGACAGTAAAGTGAATGATCACTTGACTATTTCCAATTTTTTTCAGTTTTGACCGAGACTGCTGCTTGTTCCCATGACTGAGTTAACTGTATCCCTAGGCTGAAGAGACTCATATTAATGAACCACGATTCCCTACCATTGTGTTGTAGAAGTAAGCCTAATGGAGCAAAGGCCTAACATGAATATAGGGGGCAGTGGGACTAGGAGGCTCTGTGCATAGACTTTTGAAAGCCCCATGTGTTGCAGGACATTTGTAACATAAAAGAGACTTAGGGAGAGGAGAGGGTGAGAGAGGGAAGGAGAGGAGAGGTTTCCTTTTTTGTTGTTGTTTGAGATAGGGTCTCTACATATAACCTCAATTGGCCCTGTATTCCTATTCATCCTGCCTCAGCCTCCCCAGTGCTGGGATTACAGGTGTGGCCCTCTTTTTTTTTTTTTTCATTTGTTGTCTAATGCCTCCATTAAAACATACCTTGTCCAGGGAATTCATCCCTGCCAAATATAAACAATTTGTATCCACACTGCTTCTCCAGCACCTCAGGCAGGATCTTCAACACCATCGTGTCCATATCATGGCCTTGGCTTTCTCTTGGGCACTTTGGGTATAAGACATAGGCATCGTACATCTTCTCATCTGAGAGGGAAAAGAGACGAGCTCACAAAATGACTCTATCAGACCCCTCAAGTAAACAAAGTGAATCTTGGGTCACTACTGTAATGCACTTCACTCTGGCTTCAGTGACCTCCATGTGCCCCACTGGCTGGCTTGGCATTCCATGTTACCATATTGCATGACTCTCACTACCGGGGAATAAAATCTAAACCAAACAGGTGCTACCATTTCTGCAGTTCCTAATTGCTTCCCGAGTCTCCCACTGCCTGTGGTGGTTCTGGGACTCATTAATTGCAGATTTGGGCGATGGAGACCTGTACAAACCATGCCAAACAAAAACGGGTTGAGTCCCTCCTGATCTAACACACTGGAAAATTTGTCATTGCTGGGTGCTCCATGCACAGCTGGGAGCATCCTCTGTAGAAAATGCAGTTCCCAGATTGGTACCCAAATTTAGAACTACCAAGCCCAGGCACAGCCTCTGGCAACTTTCCTCTCGTGGTTTCTCATTCTCCTGCCATTGGCTTGACTTAAATAGCAAACAAAAGGAACTACATTTGCCAGATGTTTTCTGTTTTGACAGAATCCCAGTTCTCTTTTGAAACAAGGCATCTGAGAACACAAGTCCTCCTCGGTTGCCAACTCGCTATCCTCGGAACAGATGGAGAGGGATCAATGGCACAAAGTCTCAAGTGTTTTGAAAACTCAAAACAAAGCAAGCCCCCAATTTTTACGTCTTTTTTTCTAAGCTTGTTTTCTTTCCATGCTGGAGACCAAACCCAGGGTGGAGAGTGTGCTTGACCACTGAGCTAGCTGCATCACCAAGCCTCAGACCAAGATCTGGGTCAAAAGTATTATTTACAGACTTGTCTTCCACATGCCCTGGGCTTTCACCACTTCCAAAGAAACATTTACAATCCACATCTGCCTTTTTGTTCCAGCTGTCCCGACTTTTAAAATTCAGCATTATTTTCTTTCAGGCATTTGGCTTGTTTGTGTACCAGTACATGCAGTGCCTGAGGATACCAGAAGAGGGCAGCAGACCCCTGGAATTGAAGATTATCAACAGTTGTACCCTGAAGTGTGGGTTCAGGGAATCAAACCAGAGTCTTCTGGAAGAGAGGCCACTGCTCTTAGTCACTGAGCCATCTCTCCAGCCCTGAGTCCTCTGATGTTTGAAGAACAAGATCAGACAGTAACACCAGGTACTTCCTGACTATGAGAGATACACTTGAATCCTACCATCCTGAGAAGGAAGCTGAGACCAACAGGGCTTCGTGACTTCTCAAAGGTGTACATAATTTTCTAAGCCCAAGTTACCCATTTCCTCTGATGTAGCCAAACAGAACTCTGAATCAGAAAACCCAGGACAGATTTTTCCATGCCTCGACCTATCCAGCTCCATCAGAGTGTATTCTACAAGGAGAGAAACACTTCTGGCTGATCATGTTTTGTTTTGTTTTGTTTTGTTCTGTTTTGTTTTGTTTTCAGAAATATGCTGTCTCCCACAAAGAAGTAGCATGTAATTCCTTTAGAACTGGGTAGTTTTCCAAAGCTGTGTGCAATGGACCTGACACACGCATACACACACAAACAAAAAAACCTCGGATCCAGGAAACACAAGAAAACAAGCGTTTGGCCTATCTCCAGAAAGCCAGCATTCTACTTCCAGGAAGCCTACCTTAGCCACCAAGAGGCACTGACAAGAGATGCTCTTGTGGAAAGGCACCAAGGAAAAGGTGATTGCCAGCCACCCAGCTGAGACCTCAGACACCCCACTGTGATCATCTGCCAAGCCCACAATGCACACAAGCATAATGGATGGCTGTTGTGCACAGTGAGGTTCCAACATGACTTGTTTCCCAGCCATAATTACACAAATAGCAGCTCAGGGAAAACACTGATAGAGAGCAGCAGGTGATATGTTGGTTACTTTCCAGAATTTCTAGAATTTCCAGTGGCTATTCTAAGGAGACTCTGCTGTACTGGTTGCTGTTCCCAATACCTGCCTCTCTTGGAAGTCGAGGTGGCAATGACTCCTATCCTGGCCAACTCTTCTGTTTTCTGAGGCTATTTTGCCATTCCTTCAAATAAAAGCATCTGCACACGCCTCTGTGGCTGTTTCTAAAGCCCAAACAAGATCATCTTTATAGGTTGATTGTTGTGAAAAAGTGTCTAACATTTCTTCAGTTTTCTTCTTTCTCTCAGTTTGACGTTGCCTAGTTTTATGTCTGGCAAGCTCAGAGCAGTGGCAAAATCAAGCCAAGTTGATAGATGAAACTTGAATTTTAAAAGATACTCTATGTAAGGTCCTTTACTGAGTAGCCTGAGGACCAATGCATCCACCCCAAGCATCCATAGAAGCACTAAAACACGTGATCATATTTACTTCAGGAATACTCAAGGCCAGATTTCTTACATGGTGCCAGCTACTGTAAATGGAGACTCTCTGCAGGAAGCCGTCGTTGGAAACGGGCCCCAGAATGATCTGAGCTCTTTTGAGAACCACAGGAACATTTGTGGGAAAAAGCCAGAATTAATTGATGGGGCCTTAGGAACAAAAGCAAATTTAGCTCTAGAGACCAAGACCTCTCCTCAACTCTGCAGGTCACTTAGTTTGTCTTTCCATCCTTTGTTTCCCTGTGCACCTGCTGGGTTGGTTCTAAGCAATCTATTCCATGTGCACACTGCCCATTGGTCCAGGTGGAACAAAATAGAACAGACATACACATAGTTCTCAAGTGACCTGGCACTGACTGACCTTTCTAGTCTTGCAGATACTGGCACACCTAACAGGCAGTTTGTGAACGGCTGTCATATTGTAACTCATAGGTCAATTACCTTTCTCTCGACAAAGCCTATCGAACTAGGTTACAGTAAACTTTGCCAAGGAAAATTTCTCTCTCTTCCACATCCATATATTCTACACCGTATGTGTTTCAGAAAATACTCTCAAGAGAATCCCAAGCTCTGAGTAGGATTCAGAATCAACCTCAGAGACTCATCTCTTGCTCATTTTAGAGCCACGATTCAAAGTTCTAATTCAAGGTGGTTTAAATAGAAGGAGATATGACAATATTGAAGCACACACTTCAGAATTAAAAAATAACAACAGAGAGAAACATGAGGCCCCCTGGCTGTCTGTCAGCTTCAATATCCAAAGCCACCACCCCCTGGCTGTGCAGAGTCTGGGCCGTACTGCTCTCAGGGAAGGTGGGGTCCTGATGTGGCATCTGTTGGGTTCCCCTGTTCTGCTGATGTGAGTCATCCTTCCATCTCTTTCTGTCAAACTCAACCTTTCTAGCAGGCAGCTTCACCATGTAAGCCGTAAGTCACGGCTGTAGTCATACTCCTGGGAGAGACAGTGAGTCAGAGGCACAAACACTAAGAGGCCAAAGGGACTAGAGCTTCCAGAAAGACCACATGAAATAAAGTCACGCTCTCTGAATCAACCCAGGAGGTAGCAAGCCACTCCTATCTGTGTCAGAAGAACCAAGTGGTGTGGGGCTTAGCCCTCTCCTCACAGAGACGGCAAGGGGGACAGTCACAGGGGGCAGTGTCAAGAGGGCTTCTGTCCCAACCTTGCCTAGCCTGAAGATCTATAGGGCTTTGAGCACCTCAAGTTGTATTGGGCTGGCCAGGCAATGGCCACGCCACATCTCATCATCACCACTGAGTTACACCCCAGGCTCTGGGTTACCGGTTTTGAATTCTGACATTTAGTTAAATACAGTTTGAATTACAGCATCTGTGTTTTATCAGCCATGTAGACCAAAAATTGTGTGGTGACTTTTATGCACGAGCAGCTGCTTAGAATAAATGACATTTTTTGTGGATTTGCCACTCATGAATGTGTTTAGACCACTCTCCTGCTCCTGTTCAAGAAAAAGGTCTAGCCTAGGGATATCTCCATGCATGTCACTTGTGTAAATTGCTTTTACCTTTTTATTAAATTTATAGGCAAATAGGGGAACTCAAAGCAAATTGGGGTATTTTTTGGGCCCTTACTAGATCACATTCATTCTGAGATAATAATAATAATAATAATAATAATAATAATAATAATAATAATAAATTGCATTGTCTCACAACCAGCATGGAAAGAATTGCCAGCTTTGGAACACACCTTTCTGTGTCAAAAAAAAAAAAAAAAAAAAAAAGTGGCAAGACACAGACACCACTAAGGGCACAGAGCAGAACAAGGAAAGATAGGTTTTAGTCTCCAGAGGAGCAATGAAGGGAGGGCCTGTGCCTCAGGCTCCTGCTGAGTGCTTTCTTCTCCATCTGGTGACTCCTTCAGCAAGGCCAGAGACAGGTTCTTTCCTTTCCCTATATTCCTCCCTCCCTCCTCTCCTCCCTCCCTCCTCCCTCCCTCCCTCCCTCCCTCCCTTCCTCTCTTCTGTGGCTGAAAGAAAGAAGAAAATACCTTTCTAATCTCACCCAGAGATGTAAATTCCTTCAGGTATGAAGTACAGGGTTCAGAGAGAGGAGATGGCCCCTTTCTTATTGTATATCCTGCTGAGCTTTGAGGGTGCAATGCATGTCTTGACAGACAGACTTGGATCTTGCAGACATTTCTTTACTTTGCAGGCCCAGAAAATGGAACCCTTTCCCACACAACAGCACATCAAGGACCAGGAGGACCCACTGCCACCTAGTGGTTATTTCCTGGCCACTACCCGCCTTCTAGCTTATTTGGCAAAGGAGGCTGATAATCCACCTACAAACCATTTCTCTGAAGTACAGGAAGTCCTCCAGAGACTCTGCACACTGAATTTTCCAGCCTGGGGAAAGACTCGTTTAGGGGAGGGCATTTAAAGAGTGACACGGATGAGTGGGCAGTAATGTGGAGACGGTTCATTTTTTCCAAAGGCCACACATACTCACCATCTGGAGCCTGGGCTGAGTAGAAGGCACTTCTATACCAAAGTTTAATGTCAATCTTAAAACTGTTGTAGATGCACAGGATAGATACAACCAAAAGCAGGAAAGCCATAAGCCCTCCTATGAGGTAAGCCCGGAAGTCTGGAGCTACAAATGACAGGGAAAAGTCAGAGGCTGAAGGTTAGTTTTATCCTCTACTCTTACAGATCTCTCCGTCAAAGCCAGGTAGGAACTGTGAGGACCCTGCTTGAACGCCTCTCAAGGTTTCCTGGATAATTTCAATGTGGACTGTGGAGTTAGGGAACAAATGAGCTCTTTGAAAACCAGGAGGCCCTAGATATGGACGCAGGAGCAACAGGACTCCAGTTGCAGGGGGACTGTTTCAGAGCCTGTGGGTTCAGGTGCCTTCCTGGGGTACAGTCCGACCACACCTGGGGATTCTGGATTACAATCCTACCATACTGCTTCTCCAGACCGTCAGAGTTGAGCAGAGGGACTCCTGGTAAAAATGGAGCCATTAGTCCTCTGCCCAGAAACCAGCTATACTGGCTCCACAAGATCAGGGGTGTGACAGGCCTCATGCAGCCCTTCCCATGGCTCCTGAAGTCAGGGCTGATGTCTGAGAGTTCCTGACATGGTACCTATTGCCTGCTCTATGTACTGCAGAGAATTTCTAACAACAGGCAAGTGGGCAGACAGCTGGGGGAAGAAGCAGTTACTCCAAAAGGGAAGTCCCAGAGGCTTCCAGAACAGCTCCAGAATACCAAGAAGAGGAACCATGCAGCACCCTACCTTGCCACAACCCAAACGGGTGCTGCCAGAGGAGGGGTGCCTTGGAATGAGGGAAGAGAATAAGGGAACCCACCTCACCAACCACTTCCTTCATTAGCCCAGTCAGATTGTCAACACACCTAGAAGGGTGTTGGTGGGTCTGGGGCAGGGCTGGGGGGGGGGGGCGGAGGGATGCGGAGGAGGCGCCTTTGTTTGGACCTTCCAGAACACGCACTTTCAGTTTATCAAATCTTCATGATGGATCTTATCAAATCCTCCCCAGGCCACACACACAGTAAACATTTCAAGGCCTAAGACTTCCTGTATATTTTCAAATGTCTTTAGATATAACAGCACACTCAAGCGCAATGACAGAAAACACACTAGGTACCACCCACATCCTAAATCAGTCTACTGAGTAAGCCCCAGTGGAGACTGTTCCACACACTGTTGCCCCGTCTGCTCCTGCCCCTTCTTTAGAACCTTGTCTCCCCTCCTGCCCACTCTCTGCTTATCTTTGCCAGTTCTTATCACAGTTGTATGAGTAACCATCTCTCCCTTTGGGAGGATCTAGTCTGGAAGAGTCAAAGTCTATGACAGAGATCTTAGAATTGCAAACCATGATGTGACTATCCCATGACTAAGCCCACAGGACTTAATGAGATTTAAAGAACCCTTGGCAACCAGAGTGTGGCCTGAAACTCTCCAGTTCACCATTCCTTGCACTGAGTTGTGTTGACGTGCTCTGCTCTGTAAATGTGTTCAAAGATGATGACGCTGGAATTGTCTTATTAATGAAGAAGTTCAAATGAGTAAAAATTGGATGAAGTAGGAATAAATGTAAATCTCACTGCTGATATAGCAGATACCCTTATTAAGAATGTGATTTGTCTGGGCTGGAGAGATGGCTCGGTGGTTAAGAGCACTGGCTGCTCTTTCGAAGGACCTGGGTTCAAATCTCAGTACCCACATGGCCACTCACAACTCCTGTAATTCCATTTCCAGGAGATCTGATGCCCTTTTCTGACTGCCAAGGGCACTGGGAGTATATGTGTGATACACATACATACATGCAAGCAAAACATACATACAAATAAAACAAAATCTGAAAAAATGAGAATGATTTGTTATTTGAGTTCACATAACTGCCATCGGCAGCCTTCTGATGAGATGAGAGTGGAGGACAGATGATTAAAAGACACAGAAAGGAAGGGAAAGAGGGAGGGAGGGAGGGAAGGAGGGAGGAGGGAGGGAGGGGAGGGAGGGAGGGAGGGAGGGAGGGAGGGAGGGAGAAGAAAGATTTCACAGATAAGACAGCTTTCCAATGAGCTTGTTTCAGATGAATCAAGTAAGAATCAAATCTGGAAGTATCTTCAGAAAAAAAAAAAGAAGAAGAAGAAGTAAAATGAAGAAGCTGCCACCAAATAAACCAAGGAGTTTAGATTTAAGAGGGCGAGGTTCCTAAGAACTCGAGGCAAACAGAACAAGGTAGACACAACCCACCAAAAAGCCACTGTGTGTGGGCTGTGGAGGGAGCACTTGGAAAAACCAAGAGAAGTTTAGCAAGAGTTTCCTACATATGGGTCCAAACTAACTGAATAAATAATTCCTTCTACTCCCACATGGCTGACAGGTATTATTTCCTTAGCTGGTAACATTAGCCCTCTGAGCCTGGGCTTGGCCTCAAAATTCTTCCAAGCATAATACTTCCAGATAGTCAATATGAATAGAGTCTGTATTGACCATCTTGGGACTAGGTAACCAAATGGTCAAACATAGATGTTAAATTAGATTGAAATGAAACCATGTTAGGTGTCATGGATTCCCTAAGGTATGTCATGTCCTAGAGCAAGCTTTTCCTTTTTCTCAGGGGTCACATTCTATGACCTAACTATGCAAGCCTCTTTTACTGCTGGAAACTACTGGGGTGTCTTCAGATTCTTTTCTGTTCCTCCACTGAGAAAATATATTGTCACTGGCTTATTAAAATTGACTCCGTCAAAATAGGGGGCCTTGGGAAGGGGTTTCTTTGCTCTGTTCGAACTGCACTCTGCAGGCCAAACAACGGATACAGATGAGAAGTTACTGGGAAGAGGTGGATCACCAAGGCTAAGAAAGCCAAGCCAAGATATCTATTATAGTTCAGGGGGAAACAAGTGTCACTAACATCCAATCAGGGGATAGTGGGGTTTCAGCCATCCTTGGAGAAATAACTTACACTAGACCAGAGAAAGTTCTTCAGGCAAAGACATCATTTGTAAAACTGATACAATCATGCGAATAGCACATAATAATGGCCCAAGCCATAATAACACCAAATGACACTAACCCAATGGCTTAGACCTCACTGAATGTCAGTCTCCATGTTTGCTTTGCAAAATTATCTCCTCTGATTCTCTCATACACTATTCTGTGGGGAGTGAGTATGAACTGGCACAGTCACCATGTGAATGATGTAATATCTTATAGTAAAGCGGATGACAGAAGTTCATTTAGCAATTCTACTCTCAAAAATATATTATAAGGAACACTTCCTCACGGGAACCAGGGCACACACACACAGGAACTTCCAGAGTGTCTTTACTTGTTAACTGTCCTAATCTGGAAACAGTCCAAATAACCACATATTTATCATGTAATTGATGAAAGGTGACTTGACCGTGGAGTAGAATAGGGTTTCTAGAATTCAGATGAAAAAATGAAAAAACAGCTGCTTGCTACATTGTCAATGAACCAACATATGCCAGGTACCTAAGAAAAGAATCATGTCACAGAAGAAATAATGTCATCTCATACTCTTAATATAAAGACCTTAATGGCAAAATAAACTATTTTTATAAAGATCACTGAATAACACAAAGCAAAGAAATGACTTTCCTAAAAGTAAGAGGTGTCCAGGTCAAAGTAGGAAAGATATGTTTTAGCCAGAAAGGGCATGGGGGCCTTTCCATCTAACAATGTTTATCTGTTGTCCCTAACGAAGATACGGTAGCTTCACTTGTATTTAATTTGCAATGAAACTGTTATGTGGTATGTACATTTTCTGTGTGTATTATATTTGCCAATAGAAAAGAAAGAAAATTCCAATTTGTTCTCAAGACCTTTTCTCCACAATAGTATGGAAGGTGATATCATGAGTCTGAACTCACAGGCAAGAGAACTCAGATACCAGGTGCTCATGTGGCTGCGCAATGCTAAGGCCAGGAATTAAACACAGAAACTTTAATGATTAAGTCCTAGGTGTGCAGCACCCCACCCTCTAGCCAGCTAGTAGAATGGACAAGCCTGGCAGAAGTAGCAGGCAGGCCTGCGGAAGACTACAAAAACGAGGCAAGTTAGTCAGCCATTGTCATGAGGTAAGATGACATCAGACTTCAGGTATAAAGTATATGCAAATTATGGGGATGTATTTAGCAAAGGTAAGAAATTAAGGTTTAACAGATTAAATATATTTTTAATTTTTTGCCATTGTATCTGTAGACTAGTATACAGGAGAAAGGTTAAAGCTGCCATGAAGGAAGAGAGAACACAGTTGGATATGTGGAATGTGTTTGCATCTGCCTTAGGGTAATAGTTGAAGCCACAGAGAACATAAGGTTGCCTGAGAAGAGGATGCAGAACTAAAAGGAGAGCTGATAGGGCCTCAAGAACCTCCAGAGAGAATGACAGATACAGAAGATCAAGTGGCAGGAAGGTGATCAAAACTGACTCCCCTTGAAAAGCCAGTGAAGGACAAGGAGCTAGTAGACACAGAAGAGCCCAGTGTTCCTTCCATCCAACCCAGCCATGAGGGTCCCTAAGAATCCAAGACAAGGTGCTGCATGTCCACTCACAGTTAGCATAACTAGGGACAGAGTAAGCCTAAGCCCAGGTCATGAAAGTGAGGGAGAGAGCATGTACATTCAGAACTGTATACTTGCCTTAGACATGTTCTACTTGTAGCTACTCTAAGGGAAGTGATGGACATCCCTTAAGATCAGAATTCAATACTAACAAAGCCACATTGGCCTAGTTCTAGAGAAACTTGTCCATTGGGCTTTACCTTGATGCATTTAATTAACTGATGGTTTGTTTCTTTGTTTGTTTATAGAGACAAGGTTTCTCTGAGTATCCCTGAATGTTCTGGAACTCACTCGGCTGACCTTAAACTCAGAGATCCACCTGCATCGGCCTCCCAAGTGCTGGGATTAAAGGCATGCGCCACCACTGCCTGGTTTGTATTCTCATGAATTCAAGTGCTCTCTTATGCCTATAGCTACACACACACACACACACACACACACAGAGAGAGAGAGAGAGAGAGAGAGAGAGAGAGAACATTTCACAAGGTCTCTTGTAACTCTCCTAAGCATGTTCTGAGTTTCAATGTACTCTCAAGGTCTGCTTTTACCCTGCCCTCTGCTCTCTGGCTTTCCATTAAAATGACATTAAAGCAGAAGGCAGGTGAACCAGTTAGGAATCAGAGAGTCATTAGGAACAAGAGACAGATAAGAGAGGGTAATGAGGGACTGCACATGCTCACAGCACATTCTAGTCATGTGTAATGATGAAAGTAAAAGGAAAAAATTTAAAAGAGATCTTTAGTCATTGAAAATGATCAAGAAAATATAAGCCCTGTGCATTTGAAAGCCCTTCTGTTCAGACATCAGAATTATAGACAATGTCACAAAGTTACAGGGTAAAAACTTATAAGTATAAACATTCTATGTGTATAGTAAATTATGCATGATAAACTGAAAGTTGAAAGTCACAAATAAAGGATTATGAGCATCGAGCAATTTGGTTAAAAAAAGGAAAACTCCATTTTCTGAAATTTTGATGCATAAAATCTCGATGTCTATGACAATGGCCCAGCCAAAAATACTCTGATAGGATTGCAGCTTTATCCCAAGACAGCCATCAGGACACAGCACCATCTTTCACTAAGTGATACTCCCGGGTTCTCCATCTAGTGCCTCCTGTGCCGCCTACTGAATGTATGGCATCACCTCTCTTCCCTGGCCACCACTTCCAATGCTCTGGGTAGCATTTGATCCGCTGGACATTACCTGGGAGCTTCAACATGATGTAGGCTGTGGACACTCCAGCGTGGCACATGAAAGGAAGGCCATAGTCTTCCATTTTCACTTCTAAGAATGTGATGTTCACAGTGTAAAAAATATGATCTTTAAAGGAAACATTGGTTCTGGAAAGAAAGAGTCAGCCATTAACATGTGAGCCAAGTTTACGCAACATGAAGTGTAGCATATCTTCTAGAAATAGTGTGTGGGCTTTTTGTTTTGTTTTGCCTAGAGAACTCCCTGGGCCATATTTTACTCTAAGATACTTACTAGGGTGACTCAATATATACAGATTCTATAGTTGTAAGTTTTCACTTTCATCTGGACAGTCATTAAAAAAAAAAAAAAGTGTGGGTTTGTGACTACAGTCCCAGACACAGCCCTAATGGGCATCCTTCCCCCCTCCCCAGATGATATACTAAGGTGTGCACACAGCAAGGCTCAGCACCATCATTAATCCTGATTTCATTTATATCACAAATCACAAATCACAGCACCAGAAGCTGAGTTTGAACACCATTGCCTGTGCACAGTCTCCCACAAGAAATCCTGCTCTGGTCTTCACTGCGCTAACTCTACATCGAAGGCCAGCAGCTCATAATGTAACTGAATGGGATAAGGCTGGATCTGAGTGGCAGCTGACACACATGGATGCCGTTTCTCTAAGGTACAGCTCGCGTTTCGCTGACACTGATTCAGCTGAAAGCATAAGCATCTTGCATTTGTCAGAGCTATTATTAAAGACAAAGTCAAGAGCATAAATGAAAAGTCTGGTGGAACTGTCCATCAAAGGCAGTGATAACAGCATATTGATGTGGATGACCCTTGCTGGCTTTCAGTCACGATATCAGCACCTACTCAATTCCTTCCCGGATGCGCTTGGAATCATTGTAGTAGTCGTCCACCAGGGTTTCGTTGATTCTCCAGCACCGCAGGTTTGTATTCTCCTTGGTGTCTGTTATATTGCAGTCCACAATAAGGGTGGAGCCTGAAGCAACCAAATTTATACACATTGAAAGTGCGACAGATTCTCAAGCTGTCACCCTGGTTGCTAATCTAGTTAAGAAATACACCTTGTTTTGAGCCTGGAATAGCGTAATTACCACAAACATCCCCCAGGTAGATGTCAATGTGCCTGATCCTCTTTCTACATATAAGGCAGGATGGCAAGAAGCCTTCCGGGCTGTGCTGTGAAGAGATTTGCACACACCCTTGAGGAGAGTCTCCCACAATATGAGACTATGTACTACTTAGACTATGTACCTACCCCTACTGATGTTAGCAAAGTCCTTTACAGTCTACAGAGTGTTTCCTGGTCATCCCCACCCTCAAGACTGTGCATCTTTGAAATAATTCAGTAAGGAAAAGTGGAAGGTATTCCTCTAGTGACCGATGTAAAACTTAAGTTCAGACAGATTGAGTGACTTGCTCTATGTAACACCTATATTTAAGGGAGACATGGAACATGAGCTCTAGTTTCCTAGTCTCTAATCCAGTGATGTGATGTCCCTACTTTAACAGATGTGGCTCTTTCCCTTATCCTATATCAACACACATCCCAAATCATATTTAATAAATCTATATTTCAATTTATCATATTCTTTCGTCCAATAGGGCCTACTTTACTTTTCAAAGGGTGTTCTTCATTCTATGTGGTATTTTACATTTTATTTCGATATACAATACAAACATTAAAAAACACCATGGAGTAAAGCTAAACATCAGTGCATTAAAATAAAGTAAGCTTCCATATAACCTTCCCTCCATGAAGAAAACAGTGTAGTTCCCACATTCCTTCATTTATATTGCACCGGATAGCATGTTTATCACCAGATCTGGCTTCTGTTGCTTAACTTGTACTTCTGGGGCTCATCTGTGCTGTTGCCTGTGTTATAAAGTGGAATATACTCTGCCTATTTATTTCTCCTAAAATCACTACATACTCATTTCTGATTTGCGTGTTTCTGATATTTCCTGGTGAGTCTTCTAGGAAGTCTCCTGTGTATGTTTCCCGGGGCACACATGAACCCATTTCATATAAATGCATATGACCCTTATGTATAACAGAAACACATAACTTCTCCAGCATTAGTATTGGCTGCATATAATACTCAACTCCACAAGGTTGTGATGGGCTGTTTCCTAGAGGGTTGATTCAAGCTGCATCCCTACCAGCACTGGGTAAGCTTCTTGGTACTTCATATACTCAATGGTACTAATGGTCAGATCTTTTTATTATAAATTCCCATGCTCTGAATTTAATTTGTATTTCTCTACACTGCACATGAGCAAACAGCCACCTTGCATTTTATTGGTCTCGTGTCTGGTATTGATTGAACATTGTTCATTTCCCCTCCTTTACAGATAGAGTTGTTAAATACATCGCTTTGGGTTCTCCCTTGTCTAATAAACCTGTCAAAGATTTAGTACATTAAATTTTCCCATTATATGGACACAATTGTTCGGCCTTATTGTATTAGTCTTATATTTCTAAGACTTTTAGCCTTGTTGGGCAGTGGTGATGCATGCCTTTAATCCTAGTACTTGGGGGCCAGAGGCAAGCGGATCTCTGTGTGAGTTCGAGACCAGCCTTTTCTACAGAGTGAGTTCCAGGACAGCCAGGACTGCTGCACAAAGAAATTCTGTCTTAAAAAAATAAAAAAAAAAGACTTTTAGCCTTATGTATTTGATTCGTAACTATCTCGGCAACGGATTGATGACTGACTTATATGCCATCCTATAGCTTTCATCCAGCAGCTGGTGGAAGTAGAAGCAGACACCCACAACTAATCACCAAACTGAACTGGAACCCAGATGCAGAGAAGGACCAGTGAAGAGCACAGAGGTCCAGACCAGGCTGGTGAAACCCACAGAAACAGCTGACCTGAACATCCGGGAACTCTTGCTCCCCAGTCGGATAGCTGGAATACCAGCATGGGACTGATCTAGACCCCAGGAACATGGGTTTCAGTGAGGAAACCTCAGAAATCTATGGGACCTCCTGTAGAAGCCCAATATTTATCCCTAGAATAGGTGTGGACTTTGGGATCCCAGTCCATATAGAGGAATACTCCCTGAGCCAAGACACATGGGGGTGGGCCTAGGCCCTATCCCAAAGGATACAAAAGACTCTGATGACACCCTATGGAAGGCCTCACCATCCAGGGGGAGCAGAAAAGATATATAACATATAAGGTTTTAGTTGGAGGGGGGTGGTAGGGGAGGACGAGTGGGAGAAGGGAACTGGGATTGTCATGTAAAACAATCCTGTTTCTAATTCAAATAAAAAAGTTTGAAAAAATGGTATTTTTATAGTCCTGCTGGAGCTGTAACTAAAGCTAAAGCAGGAAATTAGAAATTCAAGAACTGCCTGGAAACAGAGAGTGAGTTAAATTTAATTAAACCCTATCTCAAAATAAAGAAATAAAAAGACTTGGGAATATAACCTAGTGGTAGATTGCTTGCCCAGTGTGTGTGAAGTCCTAGACTCAATCACCAATATCAAAAACAACAACAACAATTATTTTGAAAAGCTTTACAGTTTTAATTAGAATAAAATGACTCAATTGGTTATTTAATATTTTGGGTCTTGAAAGATTATTAGATTGAAACACCCAACCTGATTTTTACAATAATTTTTGCAAATGATACCTTGCCAGGGCAGTTACTTTTAATCTTTTGGATCATGCACTTTTACATGTCTTTTTTTAAAAGTGTACTATTGGACTGATAAAATCCTAACTGGATTATGATATTGACTGAATCTGAGGAGCTCCCTTTTAATGAAGACTTTGTTTAATTGCTTTCTCCCCCCACACAGTGCTCGCTCTGTTTATTTGATTGGTGACATCGCTACATAAAAAAGCGAGCCCCTATTCTGGGACATTGATTTTTGGTCTTTTACTGTGTGAATGGTGGATATACTATAATCATTTCCCTTACTTCTTGAATGTGATATATTCCAGAATGAGATAAAATAATCCAGAATTTCTGATCCAGATTATTCAATAGCAGTAGTTGTACATTTCTGTAATTGTGTTTATGCTTTCAATGCCTTTGCACAAACAAATTCACAGAAGTCACTGAGACTCACAGTACTCAGTCCAGTATGTCAACACCAGAGTTGCCCAAGCTGAGGCAACTTTGCTACATCTCTGGTTAAGCCCAGGCACATCCAGAGTTGGAAATTAGACATGTGCTGGGTTGTCTCCACCTTGGACATTCAATGCATCCATTGAAACAAGTGGGTGCAATGAACTCTACCCATGGTAACCAGGAGGGTTCCAACCCTTTTACTTACCAAGTTGAACTTCGATGGAGTTGTTTTTTGGATATGTGATATTAGGAATTCTTCCTCCAGACACAACTTCCTCTGATAAGAAATCACACCCATTAGAACTGCAAAAGGAAATGACACACTCCCCCAGAAACCCAATGTAATGGCATGAGTACAGTGAGAAAAAAACCTTCATAAATATTGGTCAAGAGAAGTCAAAACTCAAGAGTATGACATTTAGGACGACCATGGTATTGTCGCATTCTGTAAGCTCTTCGCTTAATTATTCATGAGCAGAAGTCACCATCAGCTAGTCAATGATCCAATCTACTTCGTCACACATATGTCAAATCTGGAAGTCATCCTAGTCAACAGCTTTCTCAACACCCTCTTCAAATTCTTCACCACAGAGCCCAACACGTTACCTCCTAACTTCTCAAAGTCTAGGACATTGTCTTCACTTCACAACTGTAGGGGACACCATAACCATGCCTGCTAGGGGCTGGCTACAGGTATTCCTGACCATGCCTGTGAGGGCGTGGTCAGGTGACGTAGGGAAGGTTTAAGAGTGAGGGGCGCGCATGTGGAACTCCCTTCTTCCTTTCCATCATCGGCTTGCTGTATTTACTCCTGCCCTGCCAGCTGACTAAGTCGCTCTGTAAGTAAGGCATCTCCCTAATAAATACCCTTATACCTGACTCCGTATTGGTAATTCCCTCATTACACAACCATCTGTTTTCTATTCTCTACTCTTTTTAGACAGCTTAAACACTCACATCTTGAATTGCCATCTAAAGTCCAGTGCCCAGAAAGTCTTAACTCCAGAGTTCCCTGTGAGTTCCAGACCCACAGAGGTTATGACCTATTCTATTTCTCCTCTTTCATACCTCATGCTCAACTTGCCAAAGACCAAATCTCTCCTACACATATTTTCTCCTTGAGGTGTCTTGTTTCATTGATTAATGTCACCTATCACCCAGCAGCCTATGCCCGAAGGCCCAGAATCTATGACTCCTTCCTTCTTCCCTATGCAATTAGCTCTAAGAGTTGTATTTTCTCCCTTTGGAGATGCTGTGTGTGCATGTGTCTACACCTCCCATCATCCATGTTACCATGGTGCCTGTGCCTGCAGGATGTCTCTCTCACCTGTACTTCGGCACCTGCCTCCCAACCACTGTCCTGTTCCCAGAGGCCGCATAGGCACAGTGGCCAGCCAGCTTCCTCAGGAATGAAAAGCACCCCAAGCTGTTCTCATGGAATCAACACCACAGGCTGCTTGCCAATGTTCTGAGAATCCACACTACCCTGTTTGGAATTCGAGTTCTACCCGCCCCTCACTCCTGACTGATTCTCTAACCATGTCACCTGTCATAATCTCATCAACCTAACACAACTTGTCTGCTTTCCATCCCTCATACACAACATGGCTCCTCTGGTTCTGGGGCCTCCACAGCTTCTTAGTCTTCTGTCTGTAAAGACCTTGGTCATTCTACCAATCTATGAACTCTTTCCTGCCTATCAGCATGTGTTCACGTCCCCTGTAATGACACATCTCACAGTGGTTTAGTTTGAAGTCTAATTTGTTAGATACTAGGATAGCTACCCCAGCTCATTTCTTGGGTCTCCTCCTGCCCACTCATAGTGGTTTATCATCTGTCTCTGCCTCCACTGCCTCTCAGACTTCAAGCTTTATCATAGCAGTACATACACAGCTGTTTCTTTCCCTCATCATCATTTTCTCACTGCTTAGCATAGAGCCTGGCATCACCTATGTCCTCAGTGAAGAGTTACTGAATAATCATTGTATCCAAGCTGAGACTGTCAACACTCTTCTGGAGGTCACCGTGGTATTCTAGGTGGTCTCAGGACTCGAGGCTTGCTTCAATCTCTCCTGCTTCTACCCATCCTGTGGCCGGTTTCTCCCATTACATAGCTGCCTCTTAACTCTGCACTCACACCCTCCAGGGCCCTTCAGTGTGGGTGTGATAAAGACCACAGATGGGTGACCACTTGAACTTATTCCCACCTCGAACTCAGCTCCCAACCCTCCTCTTCCCGACACTCTTCCGTGTCAGGAAATTTACTACGGATCCAACAAGAAGCATGATATCTGATATGGTGGCCCTTGCCTTATCTGTGGCCTTTCTCATTTTCCTTTATGATTTAAAGATCCATTCATCTATCAAAATCCCACAGAGAACTCATTTCCTTTGGAAGTCTGTCCAGCTTGTTTGTTTGCTACTTTTCTAGTTCCTTCGGATTGTTTTTGTTCTTTAGAACAGGAGCTACAACTATAACTTTAACACAGGATGCCCAAATAATCCATTTGTTGCTCTAAGCTCACTGCCTACAGATCTGAGGCTTCCCAAAAGAAGAATTACATATTCAATCTTTTAATTATGAGGTTCAAAAATAGTTCTAAGCAGATAACAGACTGTGGATAAACATGGATTCTCCTGATGTGGCATGAGAACTCTTAGACCCATCAACTTCTTAGATGTTTAGCCTTTTAAGAAATTTCCTCAGCTACTCACTTAAGACTAAAGCATGTGGCAGTCAGTTATTCAGCCAATGAATGGATCTATTCCTGATGGAGAGTGGGGGTCCAAATACGAACAAGATGAGAGGCTACTCCCAGAAGACACCATGTTAGCAGGAAAGCCCAAAAACAGGACAGTCACAAAATGGACTGCAATTTGCTTTCTTACTGAAGAGGTAGAAAATTAAAATTGAAGACTGTCCAAAAATATTTAAATCCCATAAGTAATTTCAACAAAGAACAGTGAAAGATAAGATAGGAAGAGCCATGTTGGGAAGAACCAGGCTAAGATACATAGAATAACTGGATCTCTATAATAGAGAGAGTCCACCTTGAATTGCCCTGGAGCAGTCCCCCGTGGGCAGCAGGAAGCCATCATAGGAACAGATAGCCCAAGGACACAACTCCATTAAAGAAAAAGAAAAGTAATAAGCTAGATTGTGGCTAGAGAGATTGTAATATGCTAAGGAGTTAAGACTGACAGACCCCAAGTTTAGCTCCCAGCACCGACATGATGGCTCACAACCATCAGTAACTCCAGTTACAAGGGATCTGACACCTCTCCTGGCATCCTCGGTCACAAGGCAAATAAATGGTGCACAGACATGTATGCAGGCAAACATTCTTACATATCAAATAAAGCTAAATCTGAAAGAAAAAGGAAGCTACATCTCCTTAGACACCGTAACAAATATGAATTTCCTAAAGGAAGAAACACTTGAAGAAGGTAGACAAATTCTTCATTCAGTGTGTACAGAAGGAAAAATATTTACCTGGACACAAAAGGCCACAGTTCTGAATGTGGTTCTAACCAACCCTGTGAACATATACAAGAATATGCTTGAGCTGAATATTTTAGGCTTTTATTTTGTCTAATCTAAGATGCTGCCTTACAGTCTGAAGATTATCATGTTTCAGGACACTGGGTGCCAGTGAAATAGCAGTTAGCATGGCTGCCTCCAGAAGGACTGACTGCTCTGGCTTGAGATCCAACACAGAACAAACAGTAGGTAATCTGGAAAACACACCCAGATACCCTGAACTCTGCAGAAGTTGAAACTAGGAGGCAGCATCAAGTCTAGAAAGGCCCTCCTTGATACACACAACAGTGAAGACGATGGGGAAAGGAAGGTCATAGTTATGTTGTTTACCATGGGTTCCTACACTCTGCTAAGCACCCAGGAAATTCCCCTATTACACAGTCTCTTTCAATGCCCTCCAAGAGTTTTGAATATTCTGCTTTTAAAGTTTGGGAATTTAAGGTGCTTGTCTCCCCCCAACCCTCTTTTTTTCTTCTCAGTTTCTGGCTCTCTGATCTAATAGTGACATGTTTGAGGGTCTGATATCCTTCAACAAAATCAAGAGGCGGTCTCCAAAGCCTGAAGCCATTCAGCTCCCATGAAGCTGAGAAGCAGACAACAGTATTTAAGTAAACTTACTGATGCTCACAGCAATGTAGTTTCTAACCGTGAACTGTCTCCCCAAGTATGTGAGTCTGGCTGTGCAAGCATAGCTCCCACCATCCTCTTCAGCGACATTGTTCACAAGAAGCCTTGGTCCTGAAACAACATACTGCTTCTCTGCTTTGAGCTCTTCACAACCCTAAAGATGCACACACACACAGGAATAGAGTGAGTACTGGGAAATGCTAGTAACTTTGTTAGTTAGCATTATCCTAGGTGCCATGGGGAGACACAACTTCCATATCCACATGGTCACCTACAATGTAAACCTTAGATATTAACAATCTAACTAGAAGACATTGCATAATATATGCTAGATAGTTGCTAGATGGATGGATGGAGGAAGGATGGATGATGGATAGACAGATGAGATGATAGATGGATTGATGGATCAATAGATAGATTGATGGATGGATAGATAGATAGATAGATAGATAGATAGATAGATAGATAGATAGATAGATAGATAGATTAGATAGAGGAATTAATGGGCAAACAGATTAAGGTAACTATGTTACTCGGTTTTTTAATCATTTTGACAGAAACATTTGTCATAAACAAATTAAAGAAGACTTTTAATGAATTTGTGGCTTCAGAGATTTTATTCCTTCATGTTGAGAAGTGTATGGAGGAGCACTGGAGGCCCGGAAGTAGACAGAAAGTCTGCAGTAGCAGGCTTTCTCTTTTTCCTGTTTATTTCATCTGGAACAGCCTATGGGATGGTACCACCCACATTCAGGGCGGGGTATGTTCCTCTTAATTAATCTTCACTGGAAATGTGCTGACATACACACCCAGAGGTGTTCTTTAAATTCTTAAGCATTTCTCAATCAAATTAAGTTGACAATCAACAGAGAGGAGAGAGGGGTGGACAGTCATCTCTCTCTCTCTCTCTCTCTTTCTCTATCTCTCTCTCTCTCTCGTGTGTGTGTGTGTGTGTGTGTGTGTGTGTGTGTGTGTGTGTGAGAGAGAGAGAGAGAGAGAGAGAGAGAGAGAGAGAGAGAGAGAGAGAGAGAGAGAGCATGTGTGTGATCTTCCTTGGCTGCTGTCCATCTTGTTTTTTTGAGACAGTCACAGACTTGGCTGGCTGGCCAACAAACCCCAGGGATCTGCCAGTCTCTGGTGCACCACCACACCCAGCTTTTTTATTTGTATTTATGGGGATCAAACCAAGGACCTGGAGTTTTTAAGACAAGCATTTACCAAGGAAGCCACCCTACCTGATTCCAAAGATCCCTTTATCAAGCTAATCACCTTCACCTCATGGACACACTTCCGGACTCTTGCCCAGGCCTGTTCCTCTTCCTCTGAGAAGCCCCACTCCACAGAGAGGCTGCTTGACTCATTGAGTCCATTTTTTTCTATTCAAATATTTAAGTTCCTGTCTTTCACAGCACTGTGAGAGACTTCAGCCGTGAGGGAATTAGACATAGTTACTGTCCTCATGAAACTCACAACCTAATAGATAAAATCCTTAATTCAACAAATGTAACCAACTTGGTGTTGCATTCTCTCCAGAAATAACCAGCCACAGAGTCAGTCCTTATTCTCAACCCCAGAACAAGGAGAATAAATCTACTTTGCATGCAAAATTCAACAAATAATGTCATAATAAGTACATTCTTATTTATAATGTACAATGTGTCTTCCTAGAATTCTTACATTGTTCTAATAGAGACTCCGTAAGAAAACTCCAGTTATTCTTTGGCAATTGTTCTCTAATAGATGGGAACTACTATTAGGGATTGGATGAGTGACAGTATCACTCCTCATTGTTATGAAGACCCATTATTACGATGAAAATATGTCTTATATTCTAAGAGACTGGAACTTTTTTTTTTTTTTGAGGCATACAGCCAAGTTACTAATGCACCTTAAGATCTCTTAAGATTTAACCTGATGTCTTGCTGTGTAGTCAGCCTGTCTGTTTAACTTGCCTTTAAGAGAACAGTGTAACAACCAACCTTACTTGCCTTGGATTTCCCATGTATCAGCTTTTACAACATAATCTAATACAGTTGTAATTTCAAATTACGTACTCTTCCACACCCCTGACCTAGAAAGTAACTCATGCATGTATGCATAGTATGGTAGTAAATGCTGGAAACATCAAACATGTGTAAAGAGACCTTTGCAACAACTATCTAGCATAAATATTGGAAATAGCATGCAGATATAAGTTGATAATGGTATGCATTCAGTACTGAGTGCTTTGGGGTCAGCTGGAGTCAGTGACTTAGTCCCTTGTAAAACTGTTAAGGATTTCTGTAAAGTATCCCTCACTCCTTCCCCATGTGATGCTATAGTGTTCAACAAAGAGAGAACAGAGCTCTTTGCTGGAGACACACAGCAAGAGACAGTAAGACATCAAACAGGCATAGATAGACACAGACCCAAAGATATAATCAGACTCAGCAACAAACAGACTAATGGCAACCCCCAAACCACAAAGTGAAACAGACAGAAGACACAGGGAGAAAAGAGAATTCAAACTTGAATTTGCTCTTGATCAAATTAATCCAAGGGTAAGTGCTGAATATTTCTTCCTTTATGTGACACAACACATTTTAGCACCTCTGAATATATCTTTAAGGCATATAACTAATGCAGGTTGTAAATAATCTAGGCTCTAGGGGATTGTGTAAATCTAGAAGTCTTATCTAGTCATAGTTCATAGGATAATGCTAACTATGAAAATACTAGTATGCACCAACATGCATTCAACTGCATTTTCTACTCCTGGCTCATCAAGTATAATATTTTGCAGATGCAAAAACATCCCAAAATATTCTAATATGCACTAGGTGTAAAAGTCTGATGAAGTTAAAACCAGTGGGTGAAGTCTGATCATCAAAAGTGATGGCGAAAGAAAGAAGAGCTGAAACGTTACTGGCAAGAGAACAATATTGTCACATTGGTTTCTGAGGGCTAAAATGGACCATTGCCAAAACCAGGCAGAAGCAGAGCAAGAAGAAAGCCAAAATCAATGATGCCGTTTAAATTCGAAACAAACACGTTTAACCGCCTCAACTTGATCTAAATTAAGAGAAATGGAAGGCACGAAGGAAAACCAAGTAATAAAATTATCAGACAGAGGCTTCAAAGGAGTGCTGTTTAGTTTGACTGGTTTAACAGCAGCACTGAAAACTTCAAACATTTATAATAGATAAGAGATGAGAAAGAACAAGTACAAATCACAGTGTTGGGACTGAGTATATGGCTCGGTAGTTCAAGTGCTTGCCTTGCAAACTGGAGCCTTGGAATTTGGATCTACAGGAAACCAGCTAAATGCCAGGTGGCTGTGGCCACCACATGTAATTCCAGCTCCAGAAGGCAGAGACAGGGAATCTTTCACAGTTAGCTCACTAGCAAGGTTAGCCACATAGGTTAAGTGCTGGCTTTGAGTAAAAGACCCTCCTTCATTGAAGAAAATAGAAGAGAAATGGAGGATGAATCTTGACACCAACTTCCCGCACAGAGCTGTACAAATGCCTATGTGTGTCAGTCACACACATGCAAAAACATACATGCAAAATGGAAAAAGGAAAAAAATTATACAGAGAATTGAAAATTACAATAGCTAAACTTAAGTGAGCTGGTGAGTTTAATGGAAGGTTTTACATACCTGAGAATAAAAAGAGTATGCTAGGAAGAATTACCCACTGAGACATATGTACTTATGAGAACAGGAAAAGGCCTGTGAGATGTAAAAGCACATTAAAAACAATGGATTAAATACATATTTAATTAGAGTTCCAAAGGAGACAAAAAGAAAATAAGAAAACACTGAAGGAACTCGTAATTAAGAAATAATGGAGGAAATACATGATAAGCTATAATTGCAAAAGGTATGTGAAGAATAGATGAGAAGTCTCTGTTTCAGCTCACTGGAGTCACATGACTGACTAAACTCCAAAGTCAAGGATAATATTTTCAAGAAATTCAGAGATTGGGGCCTATCACCTTCAAAAGGGGCAGAAATACAATAAGAAAGGTGACCCTGTCCATGATGTATGAAAAATACTGGATATCATAAGCCATTGAATAATATGTTCAAACTGCAGAGTGAAAATAAGTGCCAATCCATGAAGAATAATGTACCAATAATAATAATAATAATAAACATTTTCAAAAACTGAGATAATTTACACTAAAAAAAATTCATGAGATGCTAGTTGGACACATATATATTATATATAATTATTCCAGGGACTGGAGATAAGGCTCTGTGTAAGGGTTAGGAACACTTGTTGCTCTTTCAGGGGACCTGGTTCAGTTCCCAGCTCCTACAGATGAACACACAATCATTTACAACTCCAGTTCCAGGGGATCTGATGCCCTCTTCTGGTTTCTGTGGGCACTACATGTGGTACACATGGAGTCAGTCAAAACATTTGACACATAAACTGAAAACAAAGAAAATTTAAAAAAAAAATGATTCCAGACACAAGTTCAGAGATATTGATTAGATTATAAATGAAGAGAAAGTTCAATGTGTAGGGAAATTCTAAAAGAATACTGATTAGCTATAGCAAGAATGTCTTTTGGTGTTTCAATTATCAGGATATTAAAATCAGTAGCTACAGTAGAGTATGAGTCAAAAATCTTCTAGAGAGGGATTAAAATGCGATAGTCCTTCATTTCCTCAGAAGGTAATAAAATACTATTTCATATCAAATGGCAATAATTCAAGGCTGACTGTGGATGAAGTAAACAAGCCAATGATTGTTGGAGATATCCACTACGAAATTCATAAAAATAAAGATGACTAATAAATGCTTGATTTAAAAAAAAACATCAAGGAAAAAGAAAGGTAATAAGTTTAGAACCAGAATAGTAATTTAAAACCACAACAAAGGGGGTTTGAAGGTAACACATCAGGAGTCATAGAAATCATGAGGAGTAAAAACCCAGCCTAGAGCTTTTAAAGGCCCAGAAACCTGAAACTTAAAAAACATGTCCTGATCCTGCCTCAGCTAGATGATGGGACAGACTTAGTAGACTTTCTATGGGAGGCCTTACCCTCTCCATGGAGTAGATGGGAGGAGGAGAGAGTGGATGGAGTGGGAGGAAAGGATGGGGGGAACTGGGATTGGAATGTAAAAAAAATAAATGAATCATAAGAAAAACATGTTTTGAGAGTATACAAGTACAGAAGGCTAAAAGCGAAAATACAGAAAAGGAGAGCCAGCATCCCTCCAACTGCCACAATAAAACTAGTGCTGTTGTATTAGCATCAAAGGGAGGCAAATGTCAAGAAAGAAAGGAAAACGAAAAAGCACACCTCAGAAGCTCAATGCAGCAGGAAGCCAAAGCAGCTTAAAAATATTTCTGTAAATAATATCTTGAAAGTATAACGCAAACATTAATAAAGTCAGTTGTACAGAAAAATCAATAATCACACTAAGTTGTATTAAAAAGTTTAAGTTAAACTAAAAGAGAATGGGGAAGGATAACACAATCCACAAGCTCAAATTCCAGTGTTTATGCTCTCTTCAATACACAAGCACATTGACAGAGTTTGAACATATGTTCAAAAAGCCAGTCTCAAATTTCAAAGTAAGTTCTGAAGGTATATAGAATGTGCTGTCTGTCATACTACGTCACAGTCAGAAATGTTACCTTAAAAAAATACCCAAACACTGCAACACTTATGAATTAAGCAACCCTTCAAAAACATTTAGAGTCAAAGAAAAAAAATCACAAGGAAAATCAGAATGATTTGAGTGGGGCCATTAGAGAATGATAGGTAAAACCCTGCAGAAGTCAACCAAGACACAGTTTTAAAGGAAGCCACATCTTAAATCTATTTATTAGAAACTCTGGCTTATTGATAAAAGAGTCTGTCTCACAATATTCATAGAATAGTAGCAACTTTAAGCCAAAAATCAAACAAAGTCATGGGGAGAACTAGACAAGAACAGAAATCGATGAGGCAAACAAAGAACAACTAGTAAGAGAAGACCTATAAGGTCTGAACTTAGTACTCTGAAAACATCTATAAAATTGACAAGCCCTGGCAAGAGTAATGAACTAAGAAACAAAAGAAGTGGAGCTATAAGACACTGGAAATTAAATCTTATGAACATTAAGAAGAAAATGGAAATATATTTCAATAGTATCATCTTAACACTTCTAAATCAAAATTTCTAAATGAGCATAATATATTAACTCTGTCACAAATAGAACTGGGTAGGATGAATAACTCTTTAGGTAAAAAAGACAGCTGTATATGACACTGAAAACTTGTCCTCAGAGAAAGTCTAAGTCCTGGGTGATATCACTACTGAAGACCATGTGTGTGTAATAGGACAGCTAATGGGTTTATTACTTTCTAGTTTCTTCTAGAAATACGAGACATTTCTAGAGTAAAGAAAACTGAAGTTTCACTCTCTTCACTTTACAAAGCTAAACTGCAGGTGTATGAAAATCTGACATAGATATAGCACAGGCTACAAGAGCTCAGAACAGCAACATTCATGATACGAAAGCAAAACTCTAGAAAAAAAATTCTAACAAGTTAAATGTGATGGTGATTACACACCATGCTAAGGGAGTTCAGGATTGCAAGATTACTGTAAGATCCCCAATGCTATCTTGTCATTTATGGTAGTTTAAATGGAAATAGCCCCTATAAACTCATCGGCTTGAATGCATGGTCCCCAGTGGATGGAATTATTTGGGAAAGATTAGGAGGTATGGCCTTGTTGGATGAGGTGTGTCACTGGGGGTGGGTTTTCTCTCTCCCTACCCCACCTCTCCCTTTCTGTACCTCATGCTTTCGGATCAGATGTAAGCTCCCAGCTACTTCTCCAGCACCATGCCTGCCTGCCTGTGCTTCCTGACATCATGGACTCACCCTTTGGAACTGTAAACCCCAATTAAATGCTTTATTTTATAAGTTGCCTTGGTCATAGTGTCTTTTCATGACAGTAGAAAAGCAACCAAGACATCATTCAGTACATTAAAGGAATTAAAAAAATCATATAAAATCGAGTATTTTTATAAAACTTAATATGAATTCATAACAAAAGAATCTAAACTAATTATGAATAATTCCCTAGTCTAAAAAAGACATTTGTTAACATCTTAAATATCCCAGGAAATGGGGGAAGTCTGAAAGCTTTTCCTTCAGCATAAAGACACACAAGCACTGTTATTACCACTTCTAGGGTGTCAGTTGGAGTAACAGGACTCAATGGAGGGTGGTAATCCCTGAGGTGTTCTATCTATAAATGAGGACAAGGAAAGACACAAGATGAACACAGATAAAAAGAGATGGAGTGAAGCTGGTTTTGGACTGGAAATCTGATTGGGTGAGTACATAACTCCAAGTAATCAGCACATACATTGGCTAAGCACACCAACTCACCAAGGTTGCTACATCCACAGCCGATATACAAAAGGGGAGTGTGTTTCCCTATAGCAGCAATATACAGAAGAGGAAAACACAACCACACCAATGTAATAGAGCCAGTAAATGTAAGTTGCCCTGGAATAAACCCAACATCAGCAACAGATTCCCTCAGAAATAACATTAAATGGGGGAAAATGCCATTTTCATAACTTACAAGAATCAAAATTGAAAAAGCTATCTACCTTTGATAAGTTTAGGAATACCACCATTAACTGAAATCTAAACTACTATATAGTTTGAGTAGGTTATATTTAGGCATATATGTATACACATATACATTTATGTATGCAATAGCAGTTAATGAAAGAAGAGGCCATGAATTTGAAGGAGAGAATGGAGGGATATTTGGGAAGGCTTGGGAGGAGGAAAAGGAAGGAAGAAATGCTATAGTTATATTAATCATAAGAAGTTTTTAAAATTAAAAAAATCTAAAATATTACTTGTGTGAAAGTAGATGCGCTAGTTTTAAAATTCACATAAAAATACAAAGGGCCGCAGAAGACAAGAGAGGCTTGAAGGAGACTGTGAAAAGAAATCTTGTCATACCCTCAATACCGTAAGTTCAGAAAAGCAGAACTAAATTTCAGAAAGCTTGCTGTAAAAATGAGCAAGTTGATTATGAAATTGTGTATGCATGCAGACGAATATGAATTTCCTGCAAATGGGAAAGTTAACGCAAGAGGATTTGTGGCAAACTTTCAAGCCTTTCCTGATGATACAATAACTAAGAAGGCAAACAGAACACACCATACAAGAAAGTGCTCTGCAGATACACATACCAATATCATATCATTTGGACTAAAATCAGAGTTGGCATGCAAAGCAAGGAAGAAAAGACAGGTGAACTATGAACCCACATAGAGAAAAATGAAATTAAATGTGATACCCTAGCTAACACTCTGTACTCAAAAGGAAAAAACTCAATGAAGGACTGATGGCACAGGGAGAGGAAGGGAGAGCAGATTGATCATACCCTGTGCTATCAGATGCAGGGACATTAGAATACTAACAATGCTCACATTCTCTATGACCCAACCGCTCCATTCTTCAGCAGAACATTGCATAAAACCGCAAGCATATGTGAGCCAAATGGTATGCACATGAAGGTTTACACTAGCTTTATGTGTAACTGGAAACAGCTCAAGGTTTTGACAATGATGAAATACTATACAACAACTAAAATGGACGATTTCCTGGACGTACAGGCTGCAATGTGGATGGTTCTCATGGGTTTACTGTTGGTCCAAAGAGGTTAAACACAAAATGCTATGCATAGATGCTTCAAATACGAGGTTCAGAAACAAGTAAAACTAATGTGGGGGTCTAAATTAGTAAAGCAGTGCTCCTGGGAATGAGGAAGGCTTGGTTTGGTTTTTCCAAGTAATGGGAGCAGTCTTTAAAGCTTTCAGTAATAGTTAATCTTGCCCTTGGTGGTAAGGGCAATTAAAGTTGCACTTATTTTGTGACAATCCATCATCCATTGTCTACCTGCATGTTTCCAACTATTTTCTACATGTATTTTAAGCTTCAGTGTCAATGTTTTAATGCATGCCATTTGTTTCCCAAAACAAATGTGTAAAATCTGCTTGCTATAAGTGACAATAAAATAATAAAAAAATTTAAGAGAGAAATACAGCAAAAGACATCGGCAGATATGAAGAGGATTCAGAAATGGACAGCAAACTCAACAAATGTTTGATCCCATTGGTAATTAAGAGGAAAAGAAACTAAAATAACTACAGGTAGCATTTCATGTTTACAGAACTGATTTTTTTTTTCTTTTAAAGATAGGTCTCTATGTAGCCCTGGCTAATCTGGAACTCTCTGTGAAGACCAGGCTGACCTTGAACTCACCAAGATCTGCCTGCCTCTGATTTTTGAAAATTAAGGTTCACATATAAAATTATCCTACCCTTACAAGAAAACACCTATAGGCCTAGGAAGTCAAATTCATATAAAACTTTGGAAGCAATTTGTGACATCTGTGAAGCAGAAATGAGTTACTTATTTGCACCTGCACCATCTAGCAGCTCTTGGGTTGGAGATCAAGCGCCTTTGAGAACCTCACACTGTGAACGATGCATAAGATAGGTGTAAGAACATTCATTTCTTTGAACTAATAAAAAATAAAATAAAAAAGAACATTCATTTCCACACGAGGAGACCAAGAACCCACGTGATGATGATGCATGATACAAGTAGGCTTTCTGAAAGGACAGAAGGCTTTGTTTTGAAGAACAAGCCTTTGAAGGTAAGGGAGAGAGGGCTAGAGTGAGACTTTACCCTGGAATGAAGACTAAGCTCTAGCGCCACTGCTGAAGCAGATGATACAGAAAACATAATAAATTGTTTGCCAGTATAGATGAAACCTTCAATGAAACTTGCCATTCCCTAGGAAACAAAATGCTACCAAAAGTCAGCAAAGAAAAAAAAAGTAAGACATTTGAAGAACCTAGTCACCACAGAACAAATGAGGGCAGGGGGATCAACAGATGAAAACCCATAAAGGAAACTCATAGCCCAAGTAGCTGAACATGAGAAACTCTGTTCACGTTTCAAAGGGGAACGGCTAAGATACAAATGTTAATTTCTAAATACAGTGTTCTATGAGGCCATAATAAGAATTGACAGAGGCAGCCACCTGCTGGGAGCAATGTGTGGTGAGTAACACTAAGCAGGGGTGGCAGGAATCTTTCTTGGGCCTGGCTTTGTCTAATTCGTAATTTTCAAAGCATCAAGACATCAGAGTCATTCAAACAAATCTAAATGAGTGCAAAAAATATTACAAGGAAAGTCTGAGAAATGGGCAATTGGGAGTATGGAGAAGATAAAACAATGTAAGAAAACAACAACAGCCATACCTTTAATGTAATTATCAGGGTTACTACCACTTGTTGTCTTAGCCATACAAAATACCAAATAGGCTAGGAAGGATTCAATTTTACCTCAAAAAGAAAGTGGGTTTTATATGAGGAGAAAATCGTACCAATAGAGGGTTTTTGTTGTTGTTGCTTTTTTGTTTGTGTGTGTTTGTTTGTTTTTACCTTATACCATTTTATCGAATCCAGAACACAACTGTCTGGGAAGTCTAGATGACATGTGAGACTGGCCGATTTTCCCAAGGGTAAACTTTGTTGATACTCATCCGACAAAGACAACTTTATGGGGCCTTCCGTGGAAGAATCGCACCAATGGTTTCTAACAACCGTTAGATTTACAGCAATTCGGTAACAGTTGTGGGTATCCCTATGAGAAAACAGCAGGTTGAATCCAATGAATTCTTAAGCAATCTCAGAATTCAATAAGTCATTTTCACATCTTTCCTAATTATTTTCTGGACATTGTACAAACCCTCTGCCTCATCTGAAATCGCAAGTAGCCAGCACACCAGGCATCACCCAGAGATAACTGGTATTTGTGCAGTGGAGACACTGGCGTCTCATTCAGCAAGGCTCAGGAGGGGCTAATGAACACCCTGGGCTTCTGGAACTGTTTCTCTGAAGAGACTAGATAGTGTTTGCGCTGCATCCTTGCACCCACAAAAATCACTTACTCTAAAAGAAGTGTCTGATAAATCGGGGGGGGGGTGGTGTCATATAAACAACTGTCTGTAGTCCTTAAAAAATGACGATGGTATGAAAACCAAAGACTCAGAGTTGCTCCAGATTAACAGAGATTAAAGGCATATAGGACACACCCAGTCTACAGGTAGGAAAACCAAGGTTTGGAGAGATGGCATAGTATGTGTCTGTCAGTCAAGCTAGTGTGGGAAGTCACAGAACTAGACCTCTCTGGTCAAATGTGGTTTACAGGTGGGTTTCATCAAAGTCTTTAAAAGCTTTGAAAGGGAGAGGGAGGGAAGGGAAGACAGGCAGGGAGAATAAATGAGTGATAGGTGAAACTTTGCTGGGGCCTGCGCTTCCAATTGACTACAGTTCCCTCCAAACTCAATTGTCTTTCATGGAAGTGGCTCAAAGGGCCACTGTCTCTCAATGGCATTACACCTGGCACAAGTACTCATGTAGACTCTAGAACGTCTCCCAGGCTGGCTACTTTTTAAATGCCAGCTTTAAACAGGTTCCTTACAAAAACTTCTCAAAGGAGGCTCATTTTGCTCTGGATCAGCCAGTGACGAAAACCTTTTGGCCTTCCGAGGAAGAAATGGCAGCAGTAATACTCATATGAGCACTCTTTGAAAGCTGGTCTGGCCTGAAACATCATTTCAATGAAAAGGATGCAACTTGTGCCCCCCCCCCAAGTAGATAAATCTGTTCTGCTTTCAAATATGCTAGCTGGAAGTCACCTCATAACAGCTGAAGGCCATCCTGTAGTTTTGCCTCCATGCACTTTGCCTCTATGCACCGTCTTGCTGGTTTTCGTGGCTCACATCTGTCATTTAGCACTTTCGAGGTTTAGGTAACTTAGAAATGGGTCTAGGCTATATAACATGTCTCAAAAATAAAGGTTCATAACACTCATTTTCTTAAAAGGTGTATATAGAAATGGAGAGGGAAATGTGTGAATTGGTTCTTCTTTAAATGAGGGACTCACCTTATAACACACTGGTAGATGCCTGAGTCCCCCTCTTCCAAAGGAAGAAACAAAATCCAGGTCTGGTCCTGGTGATTTCTAAGCTGTCTGTTGTTGGACACTGAGCTTCGGTTGGATGCTCTGTGCCATGTCACATCAACTGCCCTGTTTGTTACTGGAGGGTATGTGCAATTGAAAGCAAAAGGCCGGCCCTCTGAAATGATCTCATGGTGCATTTCAGCATCCTTACAGGTACCTAGGGAAGGGGAGGGGAGAGCAGGGGAGGGGAGTGGAGGGAAGGGATGGGGAGGGGAGGGGAGGGAAGCACAAGAAACACCACGACAGAATACTGGCTTCATTGTTCACTTCAGAAAACATCTTGTTCTGGGCAATGTGAATTTTTTATTTGGGAGTTTCCTAGAACTAGCCCAGTCCTTTAGAAGCATAATGCTAAGGCCTTCAAATGTATCCTGAGGACAGGCCTTCCAGAGATCCCTCCACAAAACCACCACTCCCCTTTGCCTTTATTCTTCTACTCTTCTTAGTCATCTGTCCTCCTCCCCACAGCACTGACCCATCCTGGTTATCTTTGCTTCCTGCCCTTGCAGTCCCTCACTGACTTGAATTAGCCAGTGGATGGTTTTAAAGACACCTTCCTTTTAAAGCCCATTTCTGTCAAGTTAGTTTTTCTTAGAAATTTGATCTGTCTCTGGTAACTTTGGACCATAAAATAACCTATTATACTAAATAGACACCGCTAGTAATCCACCCACTCAAGCACTGAAATTGAGTGCACGACTTCTCCATATTGCCTGTTAGTCCAAAGTTCCAAGGTGACATTTGGGGTTGAGCTTCCAAGAACTTGGGAATGGACTTTTTTCTATTTCCCCCATTTTTTATTTATTTATTTATTTTTTTATTTTGACTCTGCCTACCAGATCATCTGGAGCAGTGATTAGCTGAGGCTAGTTGATGCCCTGAAGGTAGGTCAGATACTTGGTGATGAGTGACAAAGAATGTTGCCCATAGGAGACAGGCCTCTGGGACCCAAGACTCACAGAACGTACCTGCTGTCACAAAAAGTGGAAGCGCGAAAGACACCCCACAGAGCAGCAAGGACCGCACCCACATTTTGGGCTACAGGGGAAAAAGAAGACAATGGGAGAAGTAAGTAGTGCAGCTGGGCTGGGCACACCTTCCCACAAGCATCAAGGTTGGCTTGTGAGAACTGAGCCCTCTGTGTCCGCCTCACCACTCCAAGGCTGGCCTGTCCCCCACCCTCTTTCCATAACATTTTTCTGTACCAGACCTTCAGAAGTCCAGAAACAAAGACTGGCCTGAGGGGGCTGGGAGACAGGGGGCAGATTTGGTGGCAGATCTTTCTGCCACTTAGAGCGATCCCAACGCAGCCAGAGCAGGCTATGGACCCGCCCAGCGTGCGCCTGAGATCCACCTGGGTCAGCGGAGCTCCCCGGAAACTCCAGACTCCCGCTGGTTGAGCAGTAGTCGAAGGTCCACCTGGGAAGGGCGAGCAGGAAGAGGAGAGAGTGAGCCAAGCCTGAAGACCCCAGCCCACGTTCAGGCTCCGCGCCCGGGCGGGGACAGTCGCCAAGACGCCCCCAGTGGGATCCCAGACTTCCCTCTGCCCTCTGCCCTTTGCCATCCCCTAGCGTCGATGCTGCCCGGGACGCGGTGGGGAAGGGGGGTCCACCTGCCTATGGGGTCGCAGAGCACGGGGTCTCGTGGAGTAGAGCAGGAACCCCGTCAGGAACCAGAACAAGGTCGGTCACCGCATTCCTCAGCCCGGGCATCGCCTCTCGCCGCGGGCGGAGCAGACTCACCTTCCCCAAGTGGAGCACGACAGAAAGAACCCAGCCCTAGAGAGACGTTCAGTCTTTTTTGCCTGATTCCAAGCTAACAAGTTCATCTATCAGGAATGTCGGGTTAAATAAATCTACTCCAGATCCTCGAAAAAAAAAAAAATCCCTTCCTTTCCAAACCCTATTTGAATGGTTCTTACATGCCCGACACTGCCCTAATATGAACTATCCCAGAAGTGGAAGTCATTCCACATGGCTTCTGCGGAAAGGCATTAACCCTCTGTCCTCGTGCTAGATCTTCGGTACAACAGGCATTCCACAGACTGAGCACTGCTCTGGTCTAAATTCTCCTTAAAGTGATGCTCACCCGAACCTGTGGTCCCCTCAGGCACAGGAGACCACACACACACACACACACACACACACACACACACACACACACACACACACACACACACACACACACACACACACACAAAGGGTATTGAGAAGAGGAAAAAGACAGCATATGTAATCAGCCCACCAGCTTCTTAGCCGTACATTTCTAGTGGTCTTTGTGGAATTAAGGACAGTGGGACTTTTCAAACAACCACAGGGTCAGGCTTCTCTGTAAACTGTCCCATGCTCACAAAGTTAAGGAGACAAAGTTAAGGTGGTCAGGTTCCCCCCATTGCCTTACACTTCCAAGATGATTTCTGTGTCAAATAAGTTTGTTGATTCATCAAGAATCAATCACTGGGCTCTGAGTACAAAACAGACTTGAGGATTGTGAGCTTTTCAATAAACAACATGATGTTAAGCAAAATAAGAAACAGAAAAACAGATGCTCCAGGTTCTACCAACATGGAAGTCAAACAAAAGGAAACTCAAATGACAAAGAGTGACTACCAAGTGGGTAGAAGAAGCTGATAAGAGGATTTACTGGATTTAATCCGTGTAAACTGAACCCTAGTAATGTAAACAACACAAAACTGATTAAAGTTTTAAAAATGAAAATGAGAAACCATAAGTTTTGTCTCCAGAATCTCCCAGAGAAACAGGTGGGGAGGAACTGAACACGTACTTGTGAGGTCCAAAGGACAATTTAGCTTTGTTTGTGATGGCAAGAAGAAACCTGGCTTTAGTAGAAACCTTCTGAATTCAGTCATTTCCCCTGTCCTCTTTGCTTTTCACTTTCATGCCCTTCCATTTAAGCCATACAGTTGTTAAGGGTGACATGATGCCAAACAAGCCATGTCATGTCAGCAGCAAACAGAAGGAATCTCCTCCAGGCTTCCTGTGACTATCGCCCATGCCAAAACTCTCATCTTAAGTTAGGTGCTTATTCTCTCCTCCTCCCCACTGTGTGTGTGTGTGTGTGTGTGTGTGTAAGAGAGAGAGAGAGAGAGACAGAGACAGAGACAGAGACAGAGAGACACAGAGAGAGAGACAGAGAGAGAGACACAGACACACACACACAGAGACAGAGTTCTTTAAGCAATATGAGGTATTCTTATGTAGGTTTTCTTAGCGTATAAAATTTACTACATTGTATACCTATATAACTTACTTTCTCATAGAAGCATTACATTTGTGGGACTTAAATATTCAAGGTACTGTCCTTCTTAATACAGGCTTGCTGCTGTATAACATCCCATTGTAAGAGCATGCACAACCTACCCATCCCTTTCCTTTGGCCATTTTGGCTGCTCCGATTTTATATTTATTATTTATTTATTGCAAATAGTGTTGCTGTGTCAGTTCTGGCAATGTCCTCTTGCATATTTGAGAGTAGTTCCCAGATCATTAAATGAGTTCGTCTGCATTGGCAAACCTCTACTTGTTTCCATGATAGTATTCTCTCGAAGAGGATTTCATTGTCCTGTGTTCTTGCCAAGCATTAAACACATTCCAAATGTGCCCAATGACACACTGAGTTCTGGAAACACAGTTTGGAGAGATGGGCCCTTTTACAGCTTGCAGTTATTATCCTCTGATAAATAAATTTTTAAAGGATATTCAACTATTTTTTTGTTTTTTTTGTTTGTTTGTTTTTGTTTTTTGCAAGTCAGGGTTTCTCTGGGCAACTACCGAGGCTGTCCTGGCACTCTCTCTGTAGACCAGGCTGGCCTCGAACTCACAGAGATCCGCCTGCCTCTGCCTCCCGAGGGCTGGGATTAAAGGTGTGCGCCACCAACACCCAGCGATATTCAACTATTAAGAAGCACATATGATATCAAATCCAATGAAAAGATTGAAAGGGTGTCATAGTCATAGCCTTGCTCCTGAGCAGTGGCCTGGAGCACAGCCAGTGGATGGCTGGGAGAAGAGCTCTCCTTTTACTTTCTAAGGTTCATTTTTAATTGTGCATGTGAGTGTAGATGACCATGGGTCCAGAAGGGGGCGCCAGATCTCTTAGGGTTGGAATTACAAGTGTTAGTGAGCTATCTCATATGGGTTCTGGGAACCAAACACTGGTTGTCTGCAAGAGCTATACACTCTTAATTGCTGAGCTGTCTCTCCAGCCTTAGGAGAGTTCCCCTGAAGACTGACAAACTAGTACAAAATCTCTGAAGGACAGAGTTTGGGGAGTTCCAATAAAGCTGAAAGGAAGGCATTGTGATCACCATAGCAAAGAAGGGGAAATGAACATAAACAAAGGTATGGAAGGAGATGGGGGCTAGATCACACAGGGCCAGAGAACAACAGTACAGTGGCTGACTTTATTATATGTAAAATTAAAAGATATTAGAATACTTAAATCACATTTGTTGTTTCAATGTTACCTTTACCACTAAAGACCACCCAAAGGGCTGAGCACTAAGTGGACTCTGTGGGTTTTAAAAACAGAGCACATGAAGTTGGGAAGTTGGGAAGTTGGGAAGGGATAGGGTGGGTGGATAGGGGAAAATAGGAGGGAGAAAGGGGGTAGATATAATATTCAAAACCAAACAAAGTCAGTATCTAACGTTAGAATAGTTGGGACACAGGTGGTGGGGGTTGGGACCTAGACCAGCAGGTCATTCTTCAGTAGCAAGGTCCTGAGAGAAAGGACTAGGAGATCAGAAGATAAAGCAGATAGAAGAAAAGAGAGAAGATAAGAAAGCATGGGGTACAGAGGTTTTTTACGAGCTGCGTCTTATGCCACTCAAGCTTATTAAAAAGTACAGCATGTTATATACTTTTCCAGGAGAGAGAAGGGGTTGTCAGAAGGAGCTCTCATACAATAGGGCAAAGTCAGCAGGAAGCTAATTAAACAATGTTGTACAAGGGGGACACAGGGTATCTCAAAATCATTACAGATGGAGCACACAGTGGCCTTGGGACTGATAACCAATAGCTCCATACCGTGGGAGGAGTTTGGTCTCAGGGTCTGAAGCCACAGCTCCCAGGGTGCTGGCCCCAGGCCCCTACTAGCTCAGCCAAGTATATTCCTCGTTTAGATAAGGAGCTACATTCCTTCTCCATGTCAAGGCCTTGGGAAAAGCCGATCAGTGAGTCAGTCTATCAACAGATACCCAAGGAAGATGTTCCCATGTTGAGGTCTTTTTTGGACCTATATGCTTGTGACATTGGTTTGCTCACTTATAGCATGCATTTTCCAAACATGCACCCGATAAATCAAGAAAATCCCTTGTGAAAAACTCTCAGTAGGAGGTAGGGTTACAGGGCCCCAGTCAGGAGGCTGATAAACACTCTAAGAAATAGGTGATATGGCTGGGGTTTGCTGGTGACAGTGGAGATTAACATCTGGAGACACATTTTGGATCTGATCTGATGTCTCAGCTCTTGGTCAATTTCAGTCTAACTTAAATGACATTTAGAGGGCCATAAAACCACACTGGAGCAGATCCTAAAGTCTGGACATCTGTTGGGTAGAGTGGCAAATACCTGATTCTAGATGGGACACTGCTTGGTATAATAACCAACACTATAGAGCTTAAAGGACTCTGTTAAATTTACACTCACACCCATGCACGTACACTTTCAGAAGTTCTCCAGCTTGTGCTTGAAAGCATCCACTGCCCCAAGAGATCCCATTCCAAACTAAAGTCCTATTAGCAAATCACTTCCCCCTGTAGAAAAAGGAAGCCTTGCTGTGTGGCTTCAGTTAGGGATTCTTGGTCCATATGCTGGGTCTGTAGAAAGAGGAACCCAGTTTGTCGATGACTGTGTGTCTAATGTTGCTGCGATTCCTCGATGACCCTTCTCTCCAGAACAAGATACCAGTCAGAGATGCAGACAAGTCTTCAGGACCCTCACCTTTAGCTCATGTCTCCTGGTCCTTCAAACCTGAATAGCAGGGAGCCATGTGTCCTGGCACTTTGCAGGTGACACTCATAGTCACAGGGCCCAAATGCCGATGGTACATTTTGGTTCCACCCAGCTCTGCCATGAATGCCCCAAACGCTTTTTGACTCTTACGGCTCCTGGCCATGTTTTTAAACCAGCTGTGGCATATTTCCTTATCAAAATAAAAAGGCTCACATTTATTCACCCTCAATGTCATCTGGAGAAAGTGGGTGATTAAGAAGAGCAGCTAGTTATCTGAGAGTTATCTCCTGTCTCAGCATACTTGCTCACTAATAAGGATTGGAGTGAACTGGAAGCAAAGGCTGTCCCAAAGGCCAGGTACTTCCACATAAAGATTTTAGACACATTAATATTTAATCAGCCAAGAAATGCTCATTTCGAAGGATTCTGTTTTTGACCACAAATTTGCAATGATCTCCAGATGAACGCTCATTCTCACTAATGCCCTGCATGTGAGAGAGTGTAAAGTCTCTGCAGAATGTAGTTAGCCCGTATCCTTCTGCAACCACACCAAGCAAGTTGCCAGGGAGGGGAACAAGCTTTATTAGGAAGAGCAGTTTGCTGTTTAGGCTGTGTATATTTAAAAACTGGGGAGGCAGAGAGCTAGATAGCCAACAGAAACAGAAAAGCCATCCATTTGGCAGCCTTAATAGCAATACGGATGATTCTTCAAATATAATAGCATGAACAAAGATTTGGGCCAAGTTTTTGTATGTACATGGACTTGGATATGTATGTATGTATGTATAGGTGTGTGTGTGTGTGTGTGTGTGTGTGTGTGTGTGTGTGTGTGTGTGTGTGTGCACATGTAGAAGTCAGAGGATAACTTTTGGGAGTCAGTCCTTGACTTTCAGCCTTCCATTTTTAACTTAATTTTATTTATTTATTTATTTGGTTATTATTAGTATGTTATCATCTCTGGTGGACTGGGGACCGGTGGTGATGGGAACCGGAGGGGTCAGGTTGGGGGTAGGGATGGAGGAAGAGAGTACTGGGAGAGATGACTGGAATTGGGGGGACACTTGGAGGACAAGGTAAAAACCTAGAGCAATGAAAACTCCCTGGAATCTATAAGGATGACCCTAGAGAAAATTTCTAGTAATAGGAGACACAGAGCCTGAACCAGCCATCTTCTGTAACCAGGCAAGGCTTCCACTTGAGGGATTGGGACACCAACCCAACCACAAAGCCTTCAACCTACAATTTATCCCGCCTGCAAGATATGTTGGGGTAAAGGTGGCACAGAATTTGTGGGAGTGGCCAACCAATGACTGGTCCAGCTTGAGACCCATGCCACAAGAGAAAGCTGACCCTGACACTGCTGAGCAGTCAGCAGGCTGGTTGCTAAAGTGGCAAGGCAACAGGCTGTCTAACAGGAAGAGTAGCTAGTGATAGGCCAAACTGCACTTTTTCCACTTGTCTAAGTAGAAAACTGCCTGGCTGCCTAACTGCTGAAGAGCAGGAGAGAGATGACATTTCCTTTTAATTTTCCTCTTCCCTAAAACTTGTTTGGGCACACACACACACATACACACACACACACACACACACGCACACACACACACACACCCCTAAATCAATCCACTTTCCTGTGACTTCATTTTTTATCTAGAGCTGATTGGGATTCTTTTTTTAAAAAAAAAAATATGGACTTCATATTATCTGTCTATTTGTTGACAGACAGCTAGGTTGATTCCATTTCCTTCCTATAGTGAATGGAGCAACAATAAATACTGGGGTGCAAATATCTCTGCGGAAAGGTATGAAGTTCTCTGGACCAATACCCTGGAATGAAATATCTGGGTCATATAACAGTTCTATTTTTTAAATTTTAGGAACCTCCAAACTGATTTCTGTAACGACTCAATTAACTTGCATTCCCAGCACTGGTGAATAAGGTTCCTCTTCAAGTTCTTTCCAACATTTCTTATCAGGTTTGTTGAGGACAGAAGTTCTGACTGAGGTGATATCCCATCTCAAAATAGTTCTAATTTGCATTTCCCTGATGTTGAGCACTTGGAAAAATATTCATTGCCCATTTGTGTTTTCTTTTTTGGAAATCTACCTATTCAATTATTAGCCATTTGTTGACTGGCCACTTTGTTTCCTTGGCATTTAGCTTTTGCAATTCATGTTAGAGTCTGGAAATTAGCCCATGAATGTAATCCTAAGGGAAACTCAGGGCTTCAGAAGCAATCAAGCAGAATGGGAAACTCTGTTTAACTATTAAAAGTGTTCAAGAGAGACAGCCACTGTCCCCAGCCCTCAAGGTAAACAGGGTGCTTGCTGTATCTGAATCAGGCTCAGAGAACATGTAAGTAAGATGGCTGAGGAGCTTAAAAAAAAAAAAAAGCAGGAGCCAGGCACAAATAAGCACGGACAAAACCAGGTGAGCTGGGAACAGGCAATCCCTGTCCTCAGGGAAGTCTCAAGACACACTGAGTGACAGAAAACCATTGAGCCCCAGACACTTCCTAGACTGGGAAACAAAGCCCAAAGGACACTCACAAACACTTCTTGGTAAAAGGTCCCTAAAAAGGTTGAGCAAACATGGCTCCCAGCTGGCTGAGCTCAGAGCAGGAGTCAACAGGATCCTTCCAGTCTAGTAATACAGGCCCAACTGGTCTAGCAGCTCCACATCTCAGAGCAGCAGTAGTGGTGTTTCACCTTCAGCCTTAAGATGCATGGATGTACAGGAATTAGACACTTGAATCTGCCAAGCCTTCCTCGGCAGACCCGCTGAGCAGCCTGGGGAAAGAGGAGCATGCTTTTGTTGGAAAGACTAGTGCTCACTTTAAATAGCATCATCCATTTCCTGTAATGTTTTCCTTCTCTAAAACTTATTCGGGCCGGGCACACGTGCAAACGCCCACCTCCCCCTACACACAGGGAGGCCTTAATTCTGTTTATAAAATAAATATTACACCCCCAGTTCTCCCCCCCCCCAATCTTGTATGCTGTTTCTTTTGTATATGATTTCCTCTCCCATGTGTTCTTGTTGTTGTAGTGATTCATTTCTGCAATTTATTTTAGTGAAAATGCAAAACTTTCTGAACCCTTCAAATGCACCAATCACTAGCTGCTAAAATTAAGAAGAGATATTTAGAAATTCTGTCCCAGATACTGGGACATGCTCTACATGTGATCTAGATTCATATGGAGTCTCAATGGAGGGGCTCTTCGTGTGACCTAGATTCATATGGAGTCTCAATGGAGGAGCTCCTTATGTGAACTAGATTCATACGGAGTCTGGACAGATGTGTTCCTCCTGTGACCCAGACACACATGAAGTCTTTCCACAGAGAACAAAGCTGGGTTTCAAAGCAGCTGGGTGCTTTGCTCTCACTCAGAATTATGACTGGTCAGGAATGCATAACTCAGGTCTTTTTAAGCAGTCGGCACTCTTAGGAGAAATAATTCCAGAGACCTCTACCCCCAAGAGAAGCTAGTTCAAAACAGGCAGGGAATGCCATTTGATGAAGAGGGGTTACTTATGGCTTATTAACGGTGTTAGATCTGACCTAACACATTGCTAAAATATTAACTGGTCAAAGGACAGAAGCACACTGGAGCATTGCTTTCTTTTGATGGGAAATTTGGGAAAGATAAGTTCTCTGGATAGCAGACTGCAAACTTCTTTGTTCCTACATTTTAATTTTTGCATTTAGTGCTTTACTCAATGAAACTATGAATACTCTCTGATCATTGAAGTCAAGCAGCTTTACTGCATTCATTTTAGACACCTTGCTCTCGTCTGAGAGAAAATACATGTTTGCATTAAGCATAAAGGTTGAAGGGGCAATAACAATAATGATAACAGTAACAGAATACATTATTTACATTTGTTTACTGATCAATTTAGTGCTGTGTTGGGGATCAAGCTCCCACAGGCTAAGTAACTGGTCTACCACCAAACAACAGCCTAGCCCTTAATCCAGTCCACAAACAAAAGAACAGATGGGGCTACATACAGGAAATCAGGGCTTATAGGACTGTTTGACTAGTGACCTCTGACCCTGTCTTAGAATTACTATTGCTGTGATGAACATCATGACCAAAGTCACCTTGGAAGGAAAGGGTTTATTTGGGTCACCCTTGCACATCACTGTTCATCATTAAAGAAGTGAGGAAGCACACTGAACTCAAACAGGGCAGGAACCTGGAGGCAAGAGTCAATGCAGAGGCCATGGAAGGCTGTTGCTTACTTGCTTGCTCCTCATGGTTTGCTCAGTCTGCTTTCTTATAGAACCCAGGACCACCAGCCCAGGGGTGGAAGCACCCACTATGGGCTGGGCCTTCCCCCATCAATCACTAATTAAGAAAATGTTTTACAGGGTTGCCTACAGCCCGATGTTATGGATGCATTTTTGCAACTGAGGCTTCCTCCTTGCCCATGACTCTAGCTTGTGTTAAGTTGACATAAAACTAATAAGCACAGATCTCTATTTCCCTACCCCAGAAGAACACCCTGCAGAAGGCATCATCCTTTATATCAGGCCTTGAAATGTGTGTAAGCTAAAGAAAGGACAAACAAACAGATTTTCAGTGATATTCAATGGAGGGTTTGACAATTTATTGGAAAGCAAGTTGAGTCTATTGATCCATAATACACACTGCACATACATTTGGTGGTTTGTGATACTAACATTTGGCATCAGCTGGAGAATTATAAAATCGACTTTTTTAATAAAAACACCCTTCATTATAGATTAGTATAAATATAATTTATAAAAAAGTCATTAAAATGGCTCAATACTTTTTCTGTCATTATAAGTAAAATTCAAAAGGCAGAGAGAGAAAAATATACATTCTGCTAAACCAGTTTTAAACACTGGTAATTAATATATCGTTGCATGTGCAAACTTCTGCAACACTAGGTTGGCCTTTTAACAACACTATCAGAAAGCACAGAGTAATGGGAAAATCATGAAATATAGCTTAAGCCAGATACTTCTGGGGTGGAAGGGGTAAGGCAAAGGGAGCCCCCACTGCCTAGATATGAAATTTCATGCTCTTCATTCTCCCCTGGGAACCAGGAATGGCACTACCTTTCCGTTCAGGGTCTTTCTTGGCACAGGCTGGTCCCTTGCCTCTGCTCCCAATCCCAGCCCAGTTCTCTGTGTCACGCTATTTGTGGTTCTCTGCTATTGCTCTCTCCTTATACTTCCTGGCCAAGTTTCCCACTAGCTCTAATTCACTCATAATATATATGTATGCTAATATATTTTCTGAATGACAGACAGAAAAATTATCAGCAAAATTAAACTTTTAAAGCATCCTGGGTAAGGATCAGACTTCTGGCAGCCATCTGGGGCAGCCTTTCTTTCTCTGACCCAGCAATCTGATGATCCATCCACTTAGTGCTCTCAGGTTGGATCCAGGACAAAGGAGATAGAAAGTGGAGTCAAAATCCCAAACTATAGGATTTGTCTACCTCTATATAGGTGAAAAGATGCCTTTTAAATAAGATTTGTGCTCACCCAGAGCAGATGTTCAAAATGTGAAAGACAGAAGGTTACCCATGTTCATAAAACCAGTAAAACTCTGGGTTTCTTCTTGAACCTGGCTTTTCAATCTTCTAGAACTATTGGGATCATTCTGAAGACAGTCATCAAGTTAAAAACAAATAAACAGAAAACCTCCATACTACAGAAACCAATTTGCTTTCAGGTTTACTTAGAGAAGAAATGTTGACCTTTAGGGAATTGAAAAATAAAAACATCATGCTGAAATTCTAAAGTTAGTTTTTGAAATACCTACACTGAAAAGGACTGTGTTTGTCCCTTCTATAAAAACATCCCTGGACTCAGTTGCTTCCTATAAAACACTCACGCCTTCTCCCATGAGGACTGAGTAAGGGTTAGCAGACAGTGATGGACCTGAAATCAACAAGTTGGAGCACAAGGATAGAAGCGAGAAAGTTCAAGTTCAAGGCCTAGGTCCAGTACAGTTAAAAGAATAATTTTGTTAAATAGGTCAGTTTCTCTGGCCTATATATAAAAATTAGGATAACTGCAAATTTTAAATATGATTAACCAAGAACATTTTAAAATAAAGGTCTTGGCCAATCTATACCATGCGTTCACCTTGCAGAAAGCAGTGAGGGACAGAGACACACCCACTACCTCTCCCTCAGGGTGGACTGATTCCTGCTAGCAATGAAACCACCTTCTAAAGTGACCACCAGCAAGCAGCACGGTTGGCATGACAGAGGACTGGCAGCTTGAATGGCCAAGACTTAAAGAGGAAGGAAAGATTGGGCGCTTGAGGATTTTAGCTTTGAAATAAACTTTGAACTTTAGCAAATTCCTTGTCAGGTGAAGAGAACGAAAGAGCGAATTCTAGTCACAGGAAGTGGGAAGCAGAGCAAAGATGGAGGTGTGCCGAGCAGATGCACAGGCTCCTGAGGCTGTGCTGCAGTCACAAGGCAGGATGGTGCCAAGCAGGCTGACAGGAGAAGACTGGGACCCGATGGGGAGGAAGGCTGTGCAGACTTCAGCTTCTGCACATGAAGAGCCTATAGTCGTGCTGTGGCATCAGGGGGTGAGGTAAGCAGAGTGCATGAGGCTGGGGCTGTGCTTGGGGCAGAGTGGTAGGGGAAGGAGCACTGCAAAGCTGCAGTAAGTAAAGTGCAGATGAGTACAGATGACGCAACAGTCATTCCAGAGTGGACGAGTGAACAGAAGAAACTTGTGGGGGGCTTCCTTCTACACTTAACTTAAAATCCACTCTCTTCTGCAGAAAGCCAAGTTGACAGCAGTGGAGGAAACCCCAGAGAATTCCTTTGTTGAAATGACAGTTTCCAAGGTCTATAAAATAAAGTTTAGTCTTTGAAAACTAAGTTTGGTGGTCAAGGTGTCTGGAAAACGCAAGGAAGTTATGCCTTCCAGAGTGGGGTGTCAGTAAACCTCACCTGCATTGAGGCTTAGGGGAACAGTCCCACTGTAAGGCTGTGCAGACTTCAATTAAACCACCCACAGATGTGGGCCTCTCCTGAAGCTTAATGCTCCCAGTTCACTGCCTCAACAGTCAGCAAGCATCCAGAGCAGCTTCCCTGAGCAGCCATTGCCCTGGAGCTTCCCAAACACTCGCTCTGATCTGTCCTAGCCCACTACTGTCAACAAGTCCTATTCCCTGAACAATATAATTCCAGGTGACCTGGGAATCAGGGACTACACTGGTGTTTTATGACAGTACATGTTACTGGGAGGCACAGTCTAGTTTCAGCATTGTGTGACAGGAGGCATCCCAAAATTCTTGGTCCACTTCTGCCATGCTAGCCAAGAGGTAAGTGAGTCTCTGCCTGCAGTTTCTCCTTAGTGTCTAGCACAGGGTCCTGGGTTAGCAAATGGTGTCTGGGCAATAGTGATTGCCGTGGGGCAGGCATGTGGTATCTCACAGTTTTCCAGAACCTGGTCTTTGCACACTGTGGTCTCTCTTCAAAGTCCCCTGACCAGCAAATGGCTCCGTGTTTCCGCTTAATGAATTGAATAGATTCTGGCATTTTCTCATAGTCTTGGATTTTCTCCAACTCGAGCAGGACAACTTTAATTCCTTCCCGGATGAGAGCATTATATATCGCTATTTGCTCTTCAGATGAGTGACTCAGCCAGCTGAAGCCGCCCATATCTCTCATTAAAATGATAATCAGCCTCCTGCTTTTCTTTACGTTTTCGTTAGTGACCTCGATAGTATCTGCAAGACACAAGAGCACAGCGTGGTCAGTGCAGCCGCCATCTAGACATTCTTTCTGAACTCAACCCTCAGAAAGCTCTTCGAAATCTCCCTTCTGAGGCTCCTGTTACTTTTCCCTTGTCTCACCTGAGAGCCAAAGACATTTACAGACCAGCTTTAGAAGCAGCTCACAAAAGATGGACTTTGCTCTCGGAACTCAGAAAACCCTCAGTCAGAAATTTTAAAATGTCTTGCTAAATCATTTGCTCTGTAATACCCCTGGTTTAGTAGAGCAGTTGCAGAGTGGCGATTAGATCTAACTAGTCAGTAAATTTTCCAAAAGAATAATGATCAATTAAACGTTGAGCCAATGAACTAAGAGAAAATTTAATATTATATATCACTGGAGAAATTCTTTAAAGTCTTCAAATATGTCCAATGGAGCCAACCCTCTAGAATCAGAACTCAGCAGCTAACATCACAAAAAGCATTTGCATACCTTCCCCAGCATAGTCGTCCCTTCCGCAAATGAACAGCTTGTATCCAAACTGCCCCTCCAAGACCTCAGGCAACAGTTTAAACACAAAAGTATCTAAGTTTGAGGATGGTCCCTCTCCGAAGGTCTTGGGATAAAGAATATAGGCATCATAGGCCTTTCCATCTGAAACTAAAGGGAAACAAAATACATTTAGAACCATGGGGGAAAACAAGACACTCCATAAAGTCACTACCGCAAACATTCCTTTCAGCTTGGTACAATCACCTGACTGAAAGAGCAATATCTAACGTCTGATGACACTTTAAATACAATATAGTAGTAGTTTGCAATTTTTGTTTCCACACTCCTTAACATTTTAAAAAAAGACAGGCCTTCTCATACATTTTTATGTGTGCATTTGATTTTTTTCCTCAGATATTTAAATAGTGTCCAGGCTAGTTATTCCTGTCAACACAAGCTAGTCATTTGAAAAGATGCAGCCTCAGCTGAGAACACTTATTAGGCTAGATTGTGGGCAAGCCGATAGGGCATTTTCTTGATTGATGACTGATGGGGGAGGGCCCAGCCCATTGTAGGTAGTGCCACCCCTAGTCAGGTGGTCCCGAATGGTATAACAAAGCAGGCTGAGTAAACCATAGAGAGCAAGTCAGTAAGCAGTACTCCTCCTCGTCTCTGCTTCAGTTCCTGCCTCCAGGTTCCTGCCTGAGTTCCTGCCCTGACTTCCTGACTACAAGCTATAAGGTACACTCTTTCCTTGCCAGGTTGCTTTTGGTCATGATATTTTCCCACCATAACAGAAACCTTAACTAAGACCAATAGCCACAAAGCCTGTAATCAAATTGTAACCTTTGACTACTAACAAAAATCTATCATATCACCCTTTTGAATGTATAAAATATAATCTAAATGATGGAATATTTTATATTTGCTAACGCTATAACTTTAAAAACATATGAGCAACCTTTTTCTGTTTCAAAAATGTATTTCATACAGTCCTTATGAGTTTCACACATGTGCAGAGTGTATTTTGATATCTACCTCTCACTGATCCTCTACAATATCTCCTAGACCCCTTCTCTAAACTTTTCCCCCTCCCAATTTCACTTCCCTTATTTATATCCTACTAAGTCCAATTAGTGCTCTTTGAACCAGCATCAGTCTAGATCCATCTTCTGGAACATGAACAGTCTACCAGGGGCCATAGCATCAAAGAAAACTGACTGTTCCCAGCAACCAGCAGCTACAAATCGCTCCTCAGCTAGGGCTGGGGCTTCATGAGCTGCTCACCCTCCATGCTGGGATGTTGACTGGCTGGATCTTATGCAGATAGCCACAGCTCCCTTTCTAACATTAGCAACTTGCAAATTGCTCCTATTCCTCCTTGACCTTGTACATTTGACTTTACCCATAGAATATTGTTACAATTGAAAGCTTTTTACTTTTCTTCAACAATAGAAAATTACATGTTGAGTTTTTTAGTGTCAGCATCTGTTTTTATTGATATACACTAACTCTAAAAATAATTATGTTTCATTGTGACATTTCCATAGATGTGTACAAGGAACCCAGACCGCACTCAGCCTCATGACCTTTTCTTTCCTCCCCTCCCCCACAACATCTTTTAAAATTCTCATGTCTTACATGTTCTCTCTCTTTTGTGTTTTCCTACAAAATGGTTTTCACATAGCATTTAATGTTACCCTACATACTTTTTCTTACCCAATTCTCTAAACATCTCAAGCTTACATTCTACTTATTCTTCTTTCTGTACTACTTTGATATGATCCTGTGGTATTAAAGAGAAAGAGGGAGGACCCTTCCTCAGGGGTGGGAATCTCTTTCTTTCATTTGACTGTGGATCATGGATCCATAGGGCACACACAACACAGAACAGGCCCGAACAATGGATTCTGGGTAACTAACTTACAGACTTCTAAACACCTCTGTATCCTGCCAATATGGAAGCTAGGGTGGCAACTTGGAAATGAATGCATGGAGGCTTATTAGTTATGAAACTAAATAAGAATATACGGTCTTCTTGTGTAAGCCAACATAATTAAAAGCCTTCAGTAAAAATGCTATGAGTCACCTTCTAACTGTCCAGAGGAAACATTTCATGGAATATAAAATTATACCTTTTGGGGGAAGAAAATCAGAGCAAGCATCCCTGTACCAAAGCACAATGTCAACTTTGAAGATTTTATAGATGAAAACGCAGCATACAATTGTAGCTGTCAAGATGACAAAGGTCCCAATGATGTAATTCTTGAAATCAGGTACTATGACAAAAAAAGAGGAGAAAATTATTAGAGCCAAAAAGAATGAGAACTTTGGTCACAGCAATTTGAATGTTTTTACTACAAAGAACGTGTATTTGGGAACCACTTTGCAGCCAGATCCATGTCTGTTCATTCATTGTCATTGTATGAATGGACACTAATGAGCCAGCAATGCAGCATAAGTCCATAGAAAATGAAAGTTCATTCTTTGAAACCTAAAGCATAACACACAGCTAAAGAAAACCTGTTGGAGACCCTAGAGACAGAGTTCACTATAGCATAACAGCAGAAGTCAACATAGTACAAAGCCTGAATGATTCCTGAGAGAAGAAATGTTAGGAAGAAATTAAAGATGGAAGACAGAAAGAAAATGACATTTCACATTCCATATTCTTTTGGTATCCTCTCATAATTCACCAAAAGAAGATGAGTGTGGGAGAGAGAGATGAGAGAAATGGCAGGTTGAAAGGAAGCAAAGTGGAGAAGAATCCAGGAGACAAAGAAAGTGCCTTTTTATTGTCAGGGCATGGGCAGCATCCAGAAAATATCTAAATACGCAATGACTTTACTTTTCTGTTTTATTTATTTAAATTATATTTGTACACATTCCCTAGTTTTTAAGCCCTGTTTTAAATACTACAGAGTATTTAAACAATATTCACAATTATTTTCAGCACTAGTTTTTGACTATACAAATTCTTGAAAACCAATGACTTCACACATCTTTGTTATAAATAAGATAATTAGGCTTTCCCTGTATAACCAACCATCTTGTTTGGTCATGTGCTTCAAAATATTCAGGAGATAATGAATATGAAGCAAATATAGCCCTGGAAAAAGAATGATTTGTAAAAGAAATGATTGGCATCATTATGGAACTTTTAGTCAAAAAACAATAATAAACTAAAAGAGTTCCTGTGCCCAGAATACCTGATGCCTCCAAAGTGGTACCCAAACAAAGGCAGAGAGGTAGAGTCAGATGAGGCAAGGGGTGGGAAAGTTTCCTAACAGACAGAATTGAGGCCAAGAAATGAGGTAAAAAATGATGAGAAGTCACAGATGAAGAAGGGATGAGGAGTGCTCCAGAAGGAAATACCACAGGAATCCACAAGTCTACATAATCTGTTAGGTTGTGCAAACATTTGTTACTTACCTGGATATATTAATTTGACATGTGCTGATTCTATAATATTTGAGTTCTTGACGAAACAGATAAATGGATGCTGATAGAAATGACTTTGGACTACTGAAATATTAAGTATTGTAATGAGTGTATACTTTCTTTTGGCTGAAAGATATTCCACACTGTTCAAGAGAGAGAGAGAAGGGGAGTAATTAAAACAGAGGAGTTAAGATGCAGCAACAAAGAATAAGACCTACAGGTCCAGTTAATCACTTCTCTTGATCTCTTGATCATGTACAAATAGTCTGTTGGCAAAACAAATCAGACATTGTATAACCTCAAGGTCAGGAACACTCAGTAGCAAAGAAATCATGTTAAAATTGTCAGCTTGCATGGAGAAAAATACACACACACACACACACACACACACACACACACACACACACACACACAGCCTTCAGTGTTCTGGCCTCCATGGTTGTATAGGATTGCGGCAGATGACAAAGGGCACTGCACGAAGGGTCAGGAAGGAGTTAATAGATACCCAGGAAATCTTTATCCAGCCCATAGAGACTGAGGCCGAGTGACTGATTCTGGATTCCTTCCATGTGTCTTCCAAAGTACTCAATGCACATGAAGTGTACCTTGTTGCAATGCTGTAGCAGCATAACACGGGATATAAGAAAAGGGCTTTTAACTGGTGTGACATTTGTACAGTGACACATATTTTTAACCACAAAAAATACAAGTTCTCACAAATGTCTGGATTACTTAGTAAAGCACGGGGCTAGGAATTGTCAGCTACCAGCTAGCTCTCAGAGTTAGATTCAAAACTAGAACAGGTGTGGCACAGAATTTAATACTGAAATTGGCTGGCAAACTCACTGTTGGTAGTCTTCAAGTAGGAATGGATCATCCTCTTCAATTTCTGATCCATTCCACTTCCAGTAAACAAGATCGGTATACTGGCCGGTGACGTTGCAGATCAGTTGTATCCTGGATCCTGAAAAACAGTGCATTTTATTGGCCTTTATTATTATCTACCTATATTTACAAATGGATATTAAATAAACATTTTAAAGTGCAGAAGAGCAACATGAATGAGGAAAATGTCCCTAGTTCTCATCACCCACCTAGAGAATATCACTGTTTGCTACTTTATTTATCTCCATCTTGGTCTTTCTGTTCACACATCAGCAATAAGGTGAATAGGATACTATTGTCTATTATTTTGTAATTGCTGTGACCTGGGAACTTCAGCCTCCATGTTGGTATGAGACTACTTAGCATTGCATAATATACATACACACTAACAATATTGTTATCACTAGGCAGAATTTCTGGAGTTTCATTATTATGATTAATATTTAAGGAACGTCCTACTTATATCTCTGTTTTCATGTATCTGCAAGTATTACTTAAGAGTGAAAACCTGGAGGCATAATGTCCTTAGAGTGTTGAGACTGAAACCCATGGCCTTGTTGCATCTCCAGTCCTCCCAAGAAGATATAGTTTCAAAAGCAAACTCCAATCAAGTAAGGTTGTACCAGTCCATTCACTTATGCAGCCATTATTTCACACAAACCCCCAGAACACCAGGGGTATTCATTAAGCATTGCTCCGTGAGAGAAGAAAAATCAAATTCAATTTTCACGAAATTTTTCTTTCTTCGGTGGTTGGCTCCAGAGCAAGAACTGATGGTCTAGAGCACACTAGATGTGTTCTTCATCACAGCCCAGGCCACCTGCATTGTTTTCTTTAGATTTATTTATTTTGAGTGCATGCATGTTTTGCCTGTTATACATGTCTGTGCACCACATGTGTGCCTGGTGCTCATAGAGGCCACAAGAGGATGTTGGATCCTCTGGAACCAGAGATCATTGTGAGCCACCATGTGGGTGCTGGGAATTGAACCCAGGTCCTCTGCAAGAGCAGCCAGCGCTCTTAACTACTGAGCCATCTCTCCAGCCCCCCAACCTACACTTCCTGAACTACTGGTGAATTAACACATTTTTCCCAGCTTAGTGTTCACTGGACCCTCTCTGCTCCTCACATGTAGGATCCATTATTAGGCTCTTTCTCAGAATAAGTTCAGAGGTGTCTAGCTGCTCATCATTAATCAAAGACACTCACTCTTCATAAATATAAAAATTTCCCAGAAAGCCTTCCAGGCTAGCTGCCTTTATTTTTGTTTATGAAAATTTTTGACACAGATTTTTTATCTTTTCATGATGAAAATTTATAAAAACTAATTCTTCTTGTATCTATCTTCACTCACTTTTTTTCTAGAAACTATCTTGACTACCAAGTCAGGAAAGAACCGAGGTACATATTTAGGGTGTTTGTATTTCCATTGCCTTTTGTTCTGGAAGCTATCTAAGATGAAGTGCTTGATCCTCTGGGCTATCTTGAACATAAAGTTTTAGACCAAGCAATTGAATTTAATTCCAGACCACTGATTGATATGAAGTTTCTTCTTTAATTTATGTTATCTTTATTATATGATAAAATTCTCATTTTTTTACTTTAATAAAAATAAATATGTATATTTATACCCATCCTCCTTCTTGGTTTCAGACTGTGTGTGTGTGTGTGTGTGTGTGTGTGTGTGTATAGAAGTAATCTGTATATGTATGTCTGTGTACATGTAAGAGTGCAGGTGTATGTAAGAGTGCAGGTGTATCTCTCACACACTCTGTGTGTGTGTGTGTGTGTGTGTGTGTGTGTGTGTGTGTGTGTGTGTCTGTACATGTAAGGGGGCAGTGTATGTGTGTGTGTGTGTGTAAGGGTGCAGGTATAGCAGGTATCTGTGTGTGTGTGTGTGTGTGTGTGTGTGTGTGTGTGTGTGTGTGTAAGAGTTCAGATCTATCTGTGTACACACGCGCATGGAGGCTGGGCAACAACCTTGGACATCCTCAAGAACAGTGTCCACGTCATTTGAGATGGGTTTCTCACTGGGTAGATAGAGCTCACCAATTATTCAGACTGGTTGTCCATCCAGAACACGTCTGCACACATCTCTGCCTCCCCAGCACTCACTCATATTACAAACATTCATCACCACACCCAGCTCTTGACATAGATGCTGCACACCAAACTCAGGTCCTCACAAGCACTTTACTGACTGAGTTGTCCCCATCTCTTTTTGTTGGTGTTGTTTTTAAGACAGAACCCATTTGTAGTCGAGGCTAACCTCAAGCTCACAACCCGTCAGTGCTTATACCTCAGCTAGTGTAACATGGTTCTCTCCCCAGGAGGAGTAAAAGGTTGGCTCCATGCATGACAGGAAGGGGTATTCATTGCTATAGTGATCAAGATGGATCTTTCTTCTTGATATTTTAAAAAACTGACTAACTTGGAAAAGTATTCTTTTAGAATAACTATCATCTTTTTGACATATATAGTCTCACCTCTCTGCCTAAAAGATTGACTCCAACGATAAAAAAGTCTGTGCCAATCAGATAAATTCCATACTGTATTCCTAGACATTATAACCTTAACATGTGGCTACTGTTTGCATAGATAATAAGACTCTATTGGACAGGAAAGATAGGAAAATTGGATATGGCTAGATTTTTGCCATAAGAGGCAAAAACTTAAAAAAAAATTTAAGAAATGAATTCCAAACATTTAAAAATCATTTAAATACATAATTCGTGCCACTGTCCCTTCACGGGTGTATTCGGTAACCAACTTATGCTGTATGTGTTGTGAAGGTCACGCTAACTTCATCTTGAATTCAGAATAATGGTTCCTCCACACCCTGCTGAAGTCTGCTTACCTGGTTCTGCCTCCAGGGTCTCATTTCGTGGGCTCACGATCACAGGCCTATCCATCTTGATTTCACCTACAAGGAGAAAGCACACAGAGTTCTTCAGAAGAAAGCACACAGAGCTCTTCAGTCTTTCGCCAGACAGAATCCCAAGGGGGGGGGGCGGGAGCGGGGGGCGGAGGCAGCACTCAGCCAGACAGATCAAGTGCAGCAGGAGATAGGAGGTGAGAGAAGAAGAGAGCCCCCAGACACCAGCAAACTCAACACCCGAAGAGAGTCAGGACCATGCACAACATACAGGTGGACTACACAGGTGTGCTTTAGCCTCTACACAGCTTACAGGTGGACTACACAGGTGTCCTTTAGCCTCTACACAACTTACAGGTGGACTACACAGGTGTCCTTTAGCCTCTACACAGCTTACAGGTGGACTACACAGGTGTGCTTTAGCCTCTACACAGCTTACAGGTGGACTACACAGGTGTCCTTTAGCCTCTACACAGCTTACAGGTGGACTACACAGGTGTCCTTTAGCCTCTACACAGCTTACAGGTGGACTATACAGGTGTCCTTTAGCCTCTACACAGCTTACAGGTGGACTACACAGGTGTGCTTTAGCCTCTACACAGCTTACAGGTGGACTACACAGGTTTCCTTTAGCCTCTACACAGCTTACAGGTGGACTATACAGGTGTCCTTTAGCCTCTACACAGCTTACAGGTGGACTACACAGGTGTGCTTTAGCCTCTACACAGCTTACAGGTGGACTACACAGGTGTCCTTTAGCCTCTACACAACTTACAGGTGGACTACACAGGTTTCCTCTAGTCTCTACACAGCTTACAGGTGGACTACACAGGTGTCCTTTAGCCTCTACACAGCTGCATACAGGGGATACACCTGTACTCTTACATACATATAAAGACACACACACACACACACACACACACACACACACACACACACACCACGTGTATGTGCATGTATGTGCACGAGAAAAGAAAAAAACGGAGAAATGAATGCAATTACAAGCATCTCTACTGAGAGTACAAATAGGAAGAAGAATTTATTCTATACACAGCACCTATGTGGGCAGGACCCTGGGAGCTGGAGGGCTCCCCTCTCCCTGCAGACCAGGAAAGGTAGTAGTTGGGGCAAAAGAGCCTCCTTGAGCAGAGGTGGCTAGTGCTGGACCTGATGTGTTGGGTTAGTGTGGTAGCAACCCAGCAGCTACTGGCCATAATTCATTTAAATAGACAGAAACTTAAAAAAAACCTCTAAAAATTAACCTCCTGCTTTTTTACAAGATTGGTTCCATGGGCTGATCTGTGGCTGAGAAGGAAGAATTAGAAACAGACTCAAATGCCAGTAGTCCCCCATAGGCATGTAAACAAATAAAGCACAGGGGGCACAGGAGGTTGGATCTCATCTTTCCTTTAGATAGGACAGCATGTGCTCAGTAAATGACCACTGAAAGTTAGATCCAGCTGACACCTATAGGGCCAAGTAAGAGATACATTTTTATTCAGTGAAATTAGTCTTTGAAAAAGAAATGGCTGCAACACCGGCAAAATGCTGCTATATGCATGTTGATCCAATTCTGGGCTTGCCTGGATAGTCACAACTGTGTCCCAGCATAATTACTCAGAGATGATCCTCCTCCATTCCCTGCAGAAAGGGTCCTAGTTAGGTTAGCTTCTTACTACTGGAATATTACACAAAGGTTGACTATTCTACCCATTCCCAGGTAACTTGTGAAAGTGCAGTTTGGTTCATCCGACTGTGAAATAGTTTTTCATACGCTATATGGGTATGACAAGATTGGGAGCCATGGAAACATTAAGAGCAGCCATTGTACACCTGCTAACTGCCCCCCTTCTTTTGTAGCGAGGCCCTCTTTGCATCAGGCACATGACCACAAGCTGAGCCTATCTCATCTCTAATCTTCTCAAAGCCTTACAGGCCACATGTCTTCTTATAGAAGAGGAAACATACTTAGAGATTAAGTGATTGAGGTAAAAAAAAACATTCTGGATACATAACATCTCCAAACTTATGGAGATCTACCCCGGTCACACCAGTGACTGCCCTATTGTACTTTTGGGTTTGTCTCTTGCGGTACGGGGAGTTGAACACAAAGCCCTACCACTAAGCTATTCCCCCAGTGTCAGCGACTCCTATTGAGTGGGATTACCCTGGGCAGGCTCTCAAATGGTCACTACTAAAAGGGAGTCCTAGAGCTCTCCGGAGACCTACCTTCTGTGATATCTAAGAATTTTACAAGACCCCTGAGAAAGTGTAACTCATAACATGCTGGTCTAGTTAGCACTGCATCTGAAGCAGGAATGAAAGATGTCCATGTAGTATTTACTAACAAAAATGAGATTAGAACCATAGGATGTTGTATTGTGGTTTGAATTGTCCCCCACAGGCTCATGCATTTGAACACCTGATCCCCAACTGGTACCAATATTCAGGAAGGTTCTAGAAGGTGAGGCAAAGCTGGAGAAAGGATGTCACTGGGGGTGGGTCTTAAGGTTTTATAGCCTGAACCTCTCTCTCTCTCTCTCTCTCTCTCTCTCTCTCTCTCCTTCCAGTGCCCATGAAATATGCTCATGCTGCTTCTTGACTGCTGGGCCAGCCTCACCCTCCATCTGCCATGCCTTCCTCACCATGACCAGCTACCTTCTCTCTGGTACCACATGCCAAAACAAACCCTTCCCTATTTTGGTTTGTATGACTAATCAACTTTGTGAGTCACTGACCAATTCTTATATTTAGTTCCTTTGTGAACAATGAAGTAACATCAAAATCATGGCCTTCAGGCTGTTCCACAGGCAAACTCCTGGGGTCAGAGCCAAGACTCACCTATTGTGACAAATTCTATTACTCGGGTGACTGGATATTGCTTCCCCAGGTATGTGTAGAACATGTGGCAAGTATAGTTCCCTCCATGCTCTTCAGCCACATTTCTCACCATCAGCTTATTTTTCGCTCCATAGAAGTTTCCGTTGTCAAGAGGCAATGGTTTACAATCCTAGACAAGAGGGCAGAAATAGAAGTGTTGGAAAAGTCAGTAACTCCCCTAGGTAACCAGAACAGCAGCCCCAGTTTTTCACCTCAGCAAATACCTAACTGAAAAAGGGACTTGTTCGTTTGGGAGGAATTAAAAGAAGGATAATTACACTTCGAAATCTCAAGCCCAGAGGCTTATGCCATAAAGACACGTGAAGACAAATTTATTTCACAACTGAAGCAATAATGTTGACATTTGTCAACACCATGGTCCATTCCTGAACTGATATTATTTATTTTGTATTCTTTAATTTCTAAAAGATGATTTTCCTGAAAAAGTTCCACTGGACTACTTATTAAAACTACCAAAATATACTGTGTCCCAACCTAATGTTTAAGTGGCTACAGACACTGCCGTGTTATAGGTGGATTTAACTTTTAATTAGTCTTTTAGGATTTATTTTTGTTTTATCTTTAATTGTGTGTGTGTGTGTGTGTGTGTGTGTGTGTGTGTGTGTGTATGTGTGTGTGTGAAAAATCATGGGTTTGTACACATGAATGCAGGTGCCCATGTTGGCCAGAAGGGGGTGTCAGGTTCCCAGAGCTGTAGTTATAGGTTATTGTGAGCCTTCTGCTGTGGATGCAGGGAAACAAATTCCAGTCCTGCAAAAAAGCCGTTCTCACTCTTAATCATTGAGCCATCTCTGTAGGCCCAGCTATAAATGTTTTTAATTAAACACAAAATAATATCTGCTATAAAAAGCTATCTCTCAAATGGCTTAAATATCTAATCCATCTTCTCAAAGGTGTCTGAGTCTATTACTTTTCTTGAAACTATATCTTCCTAAGTTAGATAGAGACAACAATAAGATTTTAGTTAAGTTGTAAGACTCAACACAAGCTTAAGTTTTTGTTTGGTTCTCTGTGAAATTGCATCACTCCAGAGCAAACAGTGCATGAACTGAAAAAGATTTTTGTGGATACATTTTACTGTTCAGAACACAAAACTGTGTAAAAGGAAAATATCATACTTAAAATGAAATTACCTTATACCACTGAACTTTGGGTAACTGGTTCTTTTCATCTTTAAAAAAATCCAAATAAGGGCACACAAGACTTCCATCCACTGCTATGTGGAGACGCTGTCTGAAGGTAGCTTGTGTGTTGTAACACAGGCCAGGGTCGTTTTCTAAAACCTTCACAGTTATTTTAGTTTTTTGACAGTGAGTTGAGTTTCTAAAATAAAGTAAAATATGGAAATTAATCATTATTAAAGTGATTTTTCTACCCTTAACTACTATAGAAGTTTAGGACATATGTCTGTAATATATCAATTCCTTCCTTACCTTACTATACAATAGTAAAGTCCAGAGTCCTCCATCTTTGCAGGAACAAACCAAAGCCGTTCTTTTTGCTGATGAATCCTGGAGCCCTGTTCCACTGATATGGGTGTCTTGCTGTCATTTTTATACCAGATTATGGTGCTGTGCTTTTCATTCAGAGTAAGAGGACAATCACGAATATCAATTTCATTTACAGATGAAAATAAAATCATATCATTTGGATATTCTTTACATTCATCTTTAAGAGAGAGAAAAGGGAGGCAATTTCCATAAGAAAAAATCCCAGTGTTTCTTAATGCAATATCAACATTTGAACTCATTTGGTTAGTGAAGATACCAGCTCCTGCTATATCTATAGTTCACAGCTTGGTGGTTACAAGCACAGTCTTGAGGGTTTGGACAATTTATATTTGATTCCAGCTCTGCCACATGGTCCCTATGGGATGTACCTTGGGCAGGTTATCCCCTCTTACTTTCTACTTATTCATCTAAAGGTAGGAATATTGGAGGAGAGACATTCACTTCTGCACCGTGGAGCATAGTAAAGACTGAATATACCCTCCCATGTGAACAGCTAACATATGGACAAGCATAGGAAATAACACTGTTCAAGGCATGACATAATACTATATCTCCTATTACTCAAGATGCTGAAGGAGACATGAGACATAGTGAATAGAGACAATTAAGAAAAAAGCTTCTAGTAATAAGAAATGCATTGTCGAGTTAAAATTATACTGAAAAAAAAAAAAAAGAAAACCTGAAGACACAACATTAGAAAACATCCAAGATTAAGCCAAGGGATGGGGGAGGGGAAAGCAAGCAAGCAGGGCATTCGGATAGCTTCAGGCAAGAGTGGGGAACACAGAAAACATATCTGAAATACCGGCTGAAATTTATCAAGATGCGATAACATGAGCTTGGGCCCCAAAGACACAATGAACTCTAAAAAAAGGCAAGATGGCTGGAAGGATGACTCAGAAGTTAAAAGCAACTGGCTGTTTGCTGCTCTTCCAGAGGACCTGAGTTCAATTCCTAGTAACCATATGGTGGCTCACAACCATCTATAATAGGATCTGATGCCCTCTTCTGGCATGCAGATGTACTTGCAGCTAGAGCACTCATACATAAAATATATAATTAAATAAAGCTATGAGCCAGGTGGTAGTGGTGCACTCCTTCAATCCCAGCACTCAGGAGGCAGAGGCAGGTGGATCTCTGTGAGTTCAAGGCTAGCCTGGTCTACAGAGTGAGTTCCAGGATAGCCAGGACTACACAGAGAAACCCAGCATCAAACAAACAAACAACAAACAGAAAAGATGAAGAAAATCACAGTAACTGCCTAGTGATCAGATTAACACCAGTAACAAAAAGAAAATCTTACATAGTCAGAGAGTCTTTAAAAAAAGAAGCAGCTATTACAATCAAAAAACAAAAAGGTAACAACCTTCCTTCTGGAGAAGAAAAGCATTATCTGCCTGCAATTCCAGTAAAAACGTCTTTCAAAATTACAAAAAAAGATTTGAAAAGCTCCAAGAAACCATCATCAGAAGGTCTGTACTCTCAAGAAACTGTCAAAGAAGTCCTTCACAAAGAAGAAAATAGTATCATATAAAAATGCTGCAGTAAACATTTTATCCATATGTGAAGCTGTATAATTTCGGGTGCTTAACCCATGACCCTGTGGAGGAAATTTAATCTTCAAACCCTAACATTCAAGCCCCAGCCTTCAAATGATCATGACTAGTTACAATGCAGACTGCTTTTAGCCGATCTGTAAGAACCCACAAGAAGGTCTTTAAAGTTCTAACAATGTTCAGGACTCAAGACAATCTCTTACTATGAGCACCTGTACAATCACAGAGAGTTGCATCCCTCACCACAGGCTGGGCCCTCACACATCAGGTACTAATTAGGAAAATGTACCACAGGCTAAGTAAGCTTCACCTTTGCAGTTTCCCTCACTGACCTCTCATAAGTGGCTACAAGGCTTCCACACTTGGTACAGTGCCCTGGACTGTCAGGATTTCTTTTGAAATCTGAGTGTTCCCATAACTCTTACATTTATACATCATAAAAGATCGCACTATATGAATGACACCAAGCCCAGCATCTAGGCTTAATGTTAGCTCCCCCACTTTGAACTACTACTGCTGTAGTGGCCTCTTGAGTGATTCAAGTAATGGAAATAGTTCCTTTTCCCTAGGCAGCCCTTCCTGAAGAGATGGGTTCCCCAGAGGCACTCTCTTCTCCATGGAAGGTTGCTTAAATGAGTTTATGCGTTCCTTACCTTGAGACTACTATGTAAAATACTTATTTTCAAAGGCACCAATATCTTCAGAAACCGCATCTTCTTAGCTTCAACTTTATTCTGGCTTTTCAAACCAAATGGCAAGGTTTCAATGCCTGCTCTGCTCTAAGATTCTGAATCTGGTCAGCAATAACCATGCTATAGGATGAATGCTAGACTGTCTTGGAATTTCCTCCATAAAATGAATCAATCACTGTTGTGGGAACTCATTCATCCAACAATCTCTGAGGAACTGGCCCCTTCTGGGCAGGGTTACAGGTGTTACGTGTAAACTGGGAGCAAGTTCTTACTCTCTCTTGGGTAGTAGTTGCATTATCCGGCACCTCCAGGGCAGAAGACCTCAGCGGCTCTTTACCTTCATGGTACGAGAGCCCCCAAATAAATATTTGATATTCTTTTATCCAGGCATTTGTGGACTTCTTTATTGCATCCACGAATCACTTTTAAATTTAGCTCATATGTAGTTTCTAGACACTGACAACATTAGACAAGTTCTTTGTTAGATGGTGGTGTAAATGGCCTCAACTGAGTATATTCTTAACTGTCCACAGTCTTACTGACATTCTGATCAGAGCTTCCACCAAAACCAGGCATGAAGTTCTGATTACAAAATCCCAGAGCTTCCCAACTGACCTCTCTAATTTTCCCCCCAAATCCCTCTACAAAAAAAAAAAAGAAAGAAAGAAAGAAAGAAAGAAAGAAAAGAAAATGTTCCAAAGAGAGTAACATTTTGTCACAGCAACAATGTCACTTCTCTAGTACTAATTTTCTGTATCGGATTTTTTATACATTGTTGTGACTAAGACACTTAAAAAACCATTTAAGCCAAGGAAACACTTGTTTAAACTTATGGCTTGAAACCTGATGTGGCCAGTTCAACTGTTTCAGGATTTGAGGTGAGGCAGAGTGTCCAGGTGGCAAAAGCATGTACATACATGGCTTGTTGCCACCTGGCTGTGCATTAACTCACCACAGGAATCAAGTTGGCTTTGTATGTGAAAGGTCTAAGAGGAGGGTGGGGAAGCACTGCTCTGGGTCAGACGTCATGTGAAAAGCATACTCTGGGAGGCAGATTGCCTAGGAATGAGTAGGCCTTGCAGGCGCAGCCTTCCCTGGTGGAAATGGCTCCTCAAAATGTTAAGCTGCCATACTGTTTAGAGAAGACAAAATTTGATTATCCCAGCAGCAAATAGCAAATAATATCTGGGAAGAAAGGGATGAACTAAAAAGAAGAATAGAGGAAAATTAAAGACTCCGGAAGTGACTTCTTTCATAAAAGCAATAAAATTAACAAAGCTCTAGTTGGGGAAAAACAAACCCACTAAAAAGTAAATCTCTATTCAAGAGGGAAAAGAAGTCTCGTTAAAAAAGGTTTTTAAAGGGCAATAGGAGTATTATGAACAACTTTATTATAATATATTCAACATCATAAATAAAATGGCTAAAATTTTTGAAAGACACAAGCTATCGAAATGCCTTCAAGGAGAATTAGGTAGCCTAAATTGTCCTGTACCTTGTAAGGGAACTGGATTTGCAGTGAAACCATCCCAACAGAGAACATTTCTAGACTGAATGGCTTCACATTTATGTCTTTCCCAGTGTGAAAGAAAAGACGTCAATTTTTTGAGCAAATACTCCCAAATATTAGAGACATCAGTACCTCCAGACTCGAATGTAATATCAACATTAATCTGCTACCCAAACAAATTACATTATAACAAACCCACAAACCAAATTATACTATGAATACACATGTGTATCTTTAAAATATTTCACCTAATTGAATCACACAGAATATGCATTATGAAATGATATTCCAGAAACACAGAGGCATATTCATACTAAAAAAATTGGATTATATACTAAGAGATTGTTTTTAAATTACACAAAAATCTCAACAGATTCAGAAAAGGCATTTAACTAAAGTGAGTATCCACTCCTCACAGGAACTCTCAGTAATCTAGGAGTGGGAGTGAATACCCTGCATGTGATTCAAAGTGGCTCTGGAATCCCATGCAGATGGTGAAAGCTTTGATTTAACTGCTTGTATTCACAGTGTTAGTGGCCCCAGCTAAGGCATAGAGATAAGGAAAATAAATGAATAAATAAAGAAATAAAGAAATAAATGACATTCAGATTGAAAATGAAAGGGAAAATGCTTTTATTTGCAGGCAACATAGTCTTCTATGCCAAAATTGTTATGAAATACACAAAAGAATTGAGCATTATCAGTTGTGGGTTATAATAGGAGTAGGCAAAGTTAAGTATGCTTAATTTTCATACACCGACAAAAATATTTCAAAACTGAGCTTCAGAACCCACATACAGCCGCCCCCCCCCAAAAAAAAGAAAAGGAAAATAAAAAAGCCAGGCGGTGGTGGCGCATGCCTTTAACTCTAGCACTTGGGATGCAGAGTTAAAGACCCACCTGGGTCTGTGTGAGTTCAAAGCCAGTGGTCTACAAAGCATGTTCCAGGAAAGTGAAACCCTGTCTCAAAAAACTAGAGAGAGAGAGGAAAAGAAAAGAACCCACATTCCAGTAGCACCAAGAGGTAGTTAAAACTAAGGATAAATCTATAAAATAAAATTATGGAATGAAAATTTCAAAATTTCACTTCAGTAAATTAAATAAGTTCTAAGCAAGTGGATAAAGGCTGTGACCACAGAACAGTAGAATCCATTTTGTGGGGCTCCTCCTCCTCCAAACATATTTATATTCAGTTTAGTCTCAATCAAAATATGATCGGAACATTTCATACAAATTTAAAAATTTTAAAAACCAATTTTAAAATTCACATAGAAGTGGTCAAAATAAATTTGACCTTAAGAGCAAGATAAAAAGCAGAGTTACACTGCTCAAGTTAAAGACTTACTATAGGGGCTTCAGATGCAGCTCAGAGATAGCACTTGGTTCTGTATCCCTGGGTACCACAAGCAGATGACCAAAATCTTACAAACCTATAGAGCTTTATAGAGTTACCTCAACTAAGTCAGGGTAACACTGGAATAAAGATAAACTCGTCACTGGAACAGAATAGAGATGTAGACATAATACACACAAATATATTCAAGTGATTTTGGACTTAATGACAAGAAACAGCCATCTCATCAAATTGCATACATACTCCAAAGAAAAGGGAACTTAAGGAAGGTTTCCAAAATAGTAGCCTGAAAGTTTCTGTAAATCATTGGTCCTTAAAAGCAAGAAAAGGACTGGATTTTCTGTTTCTATATCAAAGACTTCCAACATTCAGACAAGCTTTCATTAGGAAGAAGAGGAGGAAGGAGAGGGGAAGGGACAGAAGGAGGAAAAGGAAGAATCAGAAAGTCGCTGATAAAACTGGAACAGCATGTGTTATTGCTTTGGGAATTAGCTACCATCCCCCTTCCCTCAGATCCGTAATATCATGAAAACCGGGACCTGTGCATACATAGTAACCCTGAAAACCGGCAGGCTTGCAAGAGCAAAGCAGGTCTGGAGTTTCTCAAATGTCCCAGGCTACTGACCTGACCCAGAGATCCTCAGCAAGAGTCCTATCCCCAGGGTGTTTGATGAACAAACTCAGTGTCAGCTATTTAATAAGGCAGCAACTATTTAATAAAAGCTACAACACGGACTAGAACACAAGAGCCATGGCCTAAAGGGAGACCTCAATGTTCCAGCGTATTCCTGAAGAATGAGAAGCATACATACATACATACGCACAGCTGCTCAGCAGGTCCAGAAAAGGTTTCAGACTCACATCTGAATAACTGTGAGGTCATATACGGGCGGAAGTGAAGGCTAAGGAGACCCGTAAACAGCCTATATGCTGTCCCTCAGCAAAGGGTAGAGAATATATAGGCTACAGATCATCCAGTCATTAACCAATCACTGAACTTCCCAGTGATTTCAGGTTTTGTAAACAGGCTTTACAAGGCTGGTTCAGGAAATCCATCAAGCATATGAACAGAAACAGCAACAATGTTTAAAAATGTGAAAATTGTTAACAATGGACTGGAATGATAGCTCAGCGGTGAAGAGAGCTTACTGCCCTATCAGATCCCGCACCAACCTCAGACATCACAAATGCCTGTGACTCCACTTTCAGGGGATTCAGTATTCCCTTCTGGACTCCAAGGGCATCCGTGCTCTCTCTCTCTCTCTCTCTCTCTCTCTCTCTCTCTCTCTCTCTCTCTCTCTCTCTCTCTCTCTCTCTCTCCTCCCTCTCTCCCTCCTCCCTCCCTCCTTCCTCCCTCCCCCCACCCTCTCAAGAATTAATCTTAAAAAAAACTCAGTAATAACAACAAACTATGGGTACTTATAAGGGAGACATCTGATTTCCAGAATTATACATTATGCTATCAAAAATTCTAAATGATCAGCAAAATACTACAGAAGAAATGGGAAAGGAGGGGCCATTTACGGGGTGAACAAAGCTTCCAGTGGAAAAGGTTTCAGGGGAGCAGAAGTGTTACATTTACTTTACAAAGACTCACAATAGCTTTTAAAATATATACAACACTGCTGAAAAACTAGTTCTAAAATATAAAAAGAACTATATGGCAACAATGTCTTACCAAGGAAATATCAACTAAAAAGAAGAGAAAGAGAAGGAGGAAACCATCAAAAGAACTAACTGGAATTCTAGGGTGGAAAAATCCCATAACTAAGACAAAGATGGTTTCACTGTAAAGGGCTGAACAGCACGTGTGTGTTGACAGCAAAAGAACTTGTAAAATGACAATAAATCAACTGAGTGTCCTTTGTGGCTCTGAGAGTAAACCAACATGTATATAATGGGAATCCCAGGAGAAAAAGAAGGGTTGGTAAAAATACATAAAGAAATAATGCCCCCCCCCAAAAAAAACACATTAATCTACACATCTAAAGAGCTTAATAACTACAAGAATAAACTAAAACGGCACATCTATCTAGTACTTCAGAGTCCAATCATAGAAAGAAAGGGAGCCTTCAGTGCAGTAAGAAACAGACCTATCTTGTGCACAGGAGTTCTTCATTGAGTGTAATTGTTTCTCAGAATCTACCAAGGCCAGGAGGAAGTGACATAACATTTTAAAATAAAGGACAAATGAAGACATTTACATATAAACCAAGATTAGGACAATTTATCAGAAACACTACTCTCCTATAAAACAAAATAACAACACCCCAGAGAGAGCCATTCAGGCTGAGAAAGTCCAACCAAGACAGCAACTCATAAGCACACAAAGAAATAAGAAATGCCAGTAAACAAATCAGGAAACAAAACTCTGGTTTCATAATTGTACAAACAGGTAATTTAAATAGATTTTTTTAAAGCATGTAAGTAGTTTGGGGCTTGTAACTTCTCTCTCTTTTTATCATTTGTTTCAAAATTGCACAAAATAATGGGTATAAGTCCACTTTGCTCACATTCTAATGCATAAGCTTACACTGACAGGTAAGTGTAGCTACCACACCCCTCATGGGAGAAGCCTCTTTACCGCAAATGGAGACTGTCACAGAAAACCACAACTGGACACAATGTAGTGAGGGGCCCAGCCACCAAAAGCACATTCATATCACAGTTCCTGTGTCTGTGACTCAGGGAACATCAAGGAAGAGGGCATAGAAAGATTTGTAAGAACCAGAACACCAGAAAGTCTGCTGAGAAACAGTCTCTCCTAGAAATGGCTTCATAAGCAAGACTGGAGCAAAGGCATATTCACTTGGGAGGGGAAATTTTCATGGGGTCCTAACCCCAGACAAAGAACTATAGGCAACCAATGACTGCTGGGAGTGGGTGGATTCAGCCTCACTCAAGGCCGAGCCCCATTATTGGTTCTCCGATGCAGAGTGGTCATCCCTGAAACAACATGCACAAACCTTTAAGCTGCTAGATTTCATAACTCAAAGATGTCATCTCACTTGGCGCATCTGTACTGGACATGTTCCTATTATATCCACTCACCCTGAGACACTTTCTCTACTTGGCTCCAAATTTCAGGTCAGGCTTTTACTAGTTATCTGACCACTGAAACCTTGACCATCAGTCACCCTAGCGGAAACCAGGCCTCAGCTCTTGATACGATCTTTCCTTACCACACTCGGTGACCTCATTTGGTCTCCCAGCTCACACACTAGCTGCTTTTAACCTCTGGGCCTTTGGCACATGCTGCCAAGGACACATACCTCCCTTAGCCTGGAATCTACATCACTTCCTTTTTCCCTCCTGCAGGGTCTACTCAAAATCAACCTTTCAGTTGAGATATTTTTGTGGGAAGATACCGTATGGAAAACTGAACCTTTTTTTTTTTATTTTTGTCTGCCAAATATTTCTTGTTTTCCTAGTATTCTGCCTACTTTATCTGTACCACTACATGACTTATGCAATGTATTCTGTCTCTCTTAATAGGCATGCCACCTGCAAGTGGCTGCTTCCATACAATTTCAGCACCTACCAGATGACACATTGTAAAGGCACAATAAATTTGTGGAAAGAAATGAAGAAGAGAAAGAGAATATGAAGAAACTGGAAGAGGATACGAATAAGTAGCTATGGGTCCATGGGTGGCTCTAGACACCTATTCCAGGATAAGCAGGCCTTACTAGTCCCATGAGCACTGAGATGACAGGAGGCCTGGACTAGACTCAGAGCCCTCGACAGGAGGGAGCTCTTATTCCAAATCTAGAGACATGACCCTGGGTTCTTAATCTCACCAGCCTCAATTCCCCCAAAATCCCAGGCATAGAATGAGAGAGGAAGCTATGGAAAAGGACCTTCAGATGGCAGTTCTGGGGCCAGGAGCGTCCATGTCCTAAGTGTAACCGAGAATGGCAAAGAAAATGACTTTGGTAGACAAACACTGTCCTGTGTTCTCCCTCACCTCCGCCTGTAAATGACTACACTAGAGGAAACATCATACTCACCGGTCTCCAGTGAAAGCAGAGGGGTGATGAAACAAAGGAGCCCAAGTAGCACTTTCATATTCTCCTGGAAAAGTAGAAGGGAAGGAAGGTAGAACATTATTAACTAGCAACTCTCTAGGTTTCCTGACCCCCACCTGTCCTCACCCATAACCTCCAGGTCACATGGGAAAGCCTTCCTCACCATTCCAAGTTATGTTACTCTTCTAGTTAGAAAGTGTGTGTGTGTGTGTGTGTGTGTGTGTGTGTGTGTGTGTTAGAATTGGGGGCAAATTAAGATTTAAAGCATTTTCAACGTCCTTCCTCAAATACATTCCTAGTCTTAAATTACACTTGAATCCCCTCAGAATATAGTTTACAATCAATGTAGACTATGGCCAGACCTCTACACCCATGGGAGCTACATCTACAGATCCAACCAACTGCCATGCTAAATGATTTGCAAGTCTGTGCTTCTGTGCTGAAGACGCATGGCTTTTAGGATGTTGTCAGTCCCTAAACACAGGAGAACAACTGTGGGTATGTCTGACATTTTATTAGATATCATTAACTAACCCAGAGAAGACAGAAGTACATGGGCAGATGTCGAGGAGTTTGAGCACCTTTGCACTGCAATGCCCACAGTGGTTGTGGAACCAATCTCCCATGGGGATAGGGGTGAGTGGACTCACTGAACCCCAAGTAGCTGCCTCTCCCTTTGTACATTTGTCTCCAGATAGAAGATATTCCCCACATTTGAGTCAGGCCTTCACTGAAAAATCCCATATTCAATTGCCTGTACAATATAATACATGGAGATGTACCCCCAAAATGACTAAAATAAATCGTATCAACATATTGATGCTGCATTTATTCTTGTGGTTTGGGAGGATTTCCCCTTCTCTGGGGATTTTATTACTTTCCAGAAGGTCTGTGATGAACATGAATGAATCTTTTCACAAAGAAAGAAGCACCACTGATTCTCTAAGTGGCTCTGAAGGCCTCACCAGCATGACCTTAGACAGTGTTAGCACTGGGGCTCCCTGTAAACCGAGGTCCTGATAACTTACTCTCCTTTTCAAATTCTTATTGTTATGTATTCGCTTTATGAAGTGTTGAGTTTCATGACATTTTCATCAGGGTATAATGTATGTTGACCTGTGCAGCCTTCATTACCCTCACCTGTCTCCCTTACACTCCATCTTCCCTCCAAGCCCTCCTCCTCCTGCCATGTCATGTATGGGCTTTTGCTAAGTTCCACCTATGAAATAAAGCATTCGCCTTTCTTTTTGATAATATGTTCTCCTCCTGTTCCAACCATTTTCTGCCAATGATATAACTTAGTTCTTTTTCATGCCTGAATAATGTTCTATTATGTATATGTACCACCTGTGTGTTACCCATGTGGACAGACACCTAGGCTGATTTCATACCGTGGCTATTTTAATTACATGGGCCTTTGTAGGTCCTATTGGCAGGGAGAGTAACCAGATTAACCTCTTGCCTAACCTTCTTTAGGACGTGCCCAGCACCCCATCTACAAAACAAAGTCCCTAAAACAATATCAAATTAACGCAAAGAAGAACACTTATCGTGACAGTTTTGCCTACTACCTCTTTCAAGTCCCAAATGAAGTAAACTTGCATTACAGTCTTCTTTCTCTGCTTACTTCATTCTCCTTAACAGATGGCTCATGATGACATTCAGCTAAACTCCAGCCTCTTGTCTCCAGCGGGCTTTTACACAAATCCACTCAGAGGCCCCTGAGAACTCCAATCCCAAAAATACAGCAAGTATTCTTACACCACCAAATTGCCCTCCCCTGGAACTCGCCACCTAGTTGACCCAGGGCTCCAGACCTACTGAGCATGCACTTAAAAGAGACAGCTACCCCCAGGACACAACAGTTGATGTTATTCACCACCAACACCACCAGTTTAGTCATAACTCCTGCTATGCTGCTCTCACTCAAGGCCCTGCTTGATTCACTACACCGCCAGGCTCCTTATTTGTCTCTCTGCTTGTGGATATTTTCTAATCAAATCAACTAGCCTCCCCATGCAGGTACAAGAGTCCAGCTCCCTTGCCAAGCATAGGGCTACTCCGTTCCTGCCCCTCTTAACTCTACTGAATGTCCCTCCATCCCGAAAGTTCACTCTGCAGCAGCTTTCACCATGCCCCAGACTCTTAGCCTTGTGCTTAACTACTTCCTCTGCTTTCTAAGTCATTCACTCCTACTCCATCAGATCTCAGCACCCTAGGGCCAGAGGCTTCTCCAGAGCTCCTGCCTGGCTGCATTCTCTGGGCCTTCCCAGCAACCTGTCTGCCTACCATGCCCTAAGCATAATCTTCCATTTAACCTGGGATGGGAAGTTCCTGAAGGCAGGAACACGGCTCAACTCCATCCCCAAAGCATGTGACACTGTACTTGAAGTCCTTAATAAAGCCTTAATGAAGTCCCAGAAGTCCTTAATAAAGCCTCAAGGGATGAATGAGAACAGAACGAGCAAAATAACAGCTGATTCCTCAACGCAACATTGGGCAATGTCCAAAGCATACTATGAAACTCCTTGCTGGGAAAAAAAAAAAATTGCCTTTAATTTTATCAGACACTAAATGTGTCTATATTCATTCTTACTTGTTTCTGTCAGTATGAAACATAAAGTCCTTTAACTAAGATGCCACTCCTGGAAACTAATTATCTAAAGGATTTGAAAATTAGCTAGAAAATGTTCTACTTGAGAAATTACATTAGAAAGTATATAAATGTTACAACACACTTTTTAAAGGAAGATTGATTGGGGGTGGGGCGGGTTTTATCTGAAGCTGTAAGACACATCCATTCAATGTAACCCCAGCATCAGGATGATGTTGATTCTTAAGCCTGGCTTAAGCCTTGAGATCTACCCTGAAGTAGTAAGACTACATTCCTTATGTATCCTGTAACTCGATCCTTCTCCGGTCATCTACCACAATGTAGGTTAATAGTGCCTCATGCTGTACTTACTCTAAACTACATCCAGCTTATGAAATAAGATGGGAGGCCTTGAAGCTTGTAGTCTGGCTTCTTACCTCCTTCTGTGAGCACATGGAAGTGTGTGTATCCAGTCTTAGAAAAGAAAGGGCTAAATGTTCCCCAGTACCAAGTCCTGGCTATTCACTCCGTATTCTTAGTATCAACAAGAGTGTTTATAAATAAACCACGTGGACACTGCTGGTTGCCAGTTCACTCAGTTATAAGATCAGGCTTGTTTGGTATTAGGCGGAAGAAAAAAAATATGCCAAGCTGTCTTTTTATAGTGTGTGGCTCTCAAGCTGGAATTCTAGGTTAATTGCAGATGAATCATCCTTAACTCTTTCAAGTCCATGGCCAATGACCTAAGAGCAGTTTTTTCCCTAGTGGTTTACTAAGTGGTAGAGGGACAGGAGTACAGGTTTTTCCATCTACCCTTACCCTTCTCTAGGGAAAAATAAAAACCAAAGTGGGGTGTGGGAAAACCCTTTGCCCGAGCAGCAGCTGAGTCCTTATCTGTCAACAGGACCTGGGGGTTGAGGTTCCACACCAAGCTGGAATGGGTATTAAATGAGTGAAGCTATCAGAAGGAGGTGGGGTTGTAAAACAGGCACTTGAGATGACACCAAATGGGCTCCCAAGAAAAACCAACAAATGCTGGGTGTGGCAACACATACCTGTAATCCCACCACTGGGCAAGCTAGGCGGGAGAGTCATGAGTTTGAGGTCAGCCTGAATGACACAGAGCAACTGAACCTCTAAAACAAATGGGCAAAAAACAAAATACCAAACAAGCAAACAGACACAGCTCAAAATCAGCATTAGCCCGTTACGTCCACCAACAACAATATAACCCCAAGGTAGAGACCTAGACTAGACATTTCAGGGTCACCAGTTAAAAGACTGTCCAAGTCAATTTCTCCCACAGAGGTGGCACACTGGATAAGCTCAGCTTCTGTGCCTCAGTTCCCTCATGTGACAACTGGACCTGACAATGGTATCTGCCACTGAGTGCCACGATGAGGGCGAAATGAGTTGCCACATGGAAACCATTATCACAAACACCTACACCGTGATGAGAATTTTGTTTTAATTTTTTAAAATTATTTATCTTATGTACATTGGTGTTTTGCCTGCATGAATGTCTTTATGAGGGTATTGGATCCCCTGAAACGGGCGTTACGGACAGTTGTGAGCTGCCGTGTGGGTGCTGGGAATTGAACCCAGGTCCTTTGGAAGAGTAGTCAGTACTCTTAACCACTGAGCCATCTCTGACAAGTTTTGATAGAAGATTTTCAGTTTCCATTCATGTCTTTTTCTACCCACTACCCTGCTGAACAATCGTATATTGAAGCCCAGATCCACACTTAGTCCTAGGCAAAAAAAAAAAAAAACAGGAATAATGACCCAGGGACTGGCTCATGGAGGTTCGTGGCTGCAGGAAAAGTGATTGTATCCATATTCACTCTACCAGATCATGTGCCTGCAGGATGAGACCCGCCCCACACACAAGGGTGAGGGAAGCATTACGTAATGTCTCCATTCAGCAACTTATGCTGAGGACAGGTGCCAAGAAGTGCATCTGGAAAGGCGGGGCTGACAGTGGCTGCAACAGAGGTGCATTGAGGGGCTGGCCTTTAATTTGCAGAAGGCAGAAAGGTACTTAAAGATTTTACACAGTGGAGGGGGGTGGTGGCTAGATTTTGATTCTCTGTACAAATTTTAACCACTGGAGACAAGAGGAATGATAGGGATGCCCAGATGAGCAGCAGGGGGATGGGCAGGGAAAAAGAGACTGAGGATAGCTGATGGCCAGGTTCCCTAGCGGTGAGGGGTGGGGCAAGGAGGATCACACCACAGGTAGGTGGGCTGGGTTGAGACACAGACTGCTCTGGCATGATCAGAGTAAACTTCCTGCAGCAACACCAGCCTGGGGCCCCTGAGGAGGAGGCCAGGAGTGTGCTTTTCAACAGAGATTAGGAAGTTGAGGGTGGGATGCAAAGGCCCAGAATGTTCTGAGAGGGCTCTGCCCCCTGCACTGGGAACTCATTCCAATCAGATGGCCTGTGGAAGAAGGTCAGCAGTAGGGCCACAGACTCCCTCAAAAATCTGACAGCACCTCCCTGGAGTCCCCCCCGCCAAGCCTCCACCCTCCCCATCCTTCCCCAGCATCTAGCATCCACTGCCCTGCTCTTTTCTTCTCTATCATCAACTGAGCTTCTTTCCACATACGTATGAGATCACGCGGTCCTTGTCTTATTCTGCCAAACACTGTTTCCTCCAATCCCATCCATATTACTTTACTGTGTACAAATTCTGTGCATCCATAAAAAAGCAAAATAACAGCAAGAAGAAGAAGAAGAAGAAGAAGAAGAAGAAGAAGAAGAAGAAGAAGAAGAAGAAGAAGAAGAAGAAGAAGAAGAAGAAGAAGAAGAAGTAGTAGTAGTAGTAATCTGGCCCCCAAGGAAAAAATGTGCCAGCAAACATTTTTGCATATAGGGGGAGCTGTCCCAAGGCTGCCTGCAGCTGAGGTTAGAAGACTTCCATGGCTTATGAAGAAAGACTAAGGAACCCTGCCATGGCCCAGCCTGTTACCTTGAGGAAGGCTGCTTCCTTTATGAGTGGTCCTGCTTCTCAGGAAGGAGGGATCATCTTAAAGGGGCGTGTCTACCTGGAGAAGAAAAGCATAGGTACATTGAACAGATGGGCGGAAAGGGCCTCAGAGCCACCAGCACCCCAAGACGAGTCTAAAAGTATCATATACTCATGGAAAAGTCAAAACATCTATGCCCTGTGGTACTTTAGGACAGAGTATGTTTAGGGAAACAAGTCAAAGGAGTCAGGAACATGGAACTTGACACGCAAAGGGTTAAATGCATTCACTGTGCTTTCTGCCTGTCAGAGGGACTCAGAAATTGATAAAAATCCCTCTTGGGTGACTGTCTCAGTGCTGATGGAAAACAGGGCTAAGGACTTGCCGCATGCCTGAAGAAAAAACATGGAAAGGTCCCTTTTAAGAGCAGGCACATTAGCTTTAAAAAAAATAAAATAAGTGTGTTTTTTTTTTCCTTAAACCAAACACATCCATATGCCTGACCCCATTTTGCAGAATTTAAAATAATTCCCCAAAAGCTGTTTGTGATTGCTCACTATTTATTTCTGCAGTTTCCTCTAGTATTTTGGAGTCTATTTTTTTCATGCTGAGTCATTTCCTTATCCTTCTACTGGGACCTTTCAATGTCCACCACTGACACAGACTGACCAAATCAATGCTAAACATTTGCATAGACTAAATAACACTAAATCCCAAACTATTAGTCATGCCTCCGGAGATAGAACACAGCACCACATTCAGCTGTCAGAGGCACAGTGGCAAATTATCTATCAAGGGTCCTATTACAGCACAAAATCAAAGAGAACACTCAAGATCTTCCTGTTCCTAGCCACAGGACCATGGCCCACCCCAATCCCCAGGAACCTCAAAAGTGACTATAGCTGATGGGAACCACAGGGAAAGTATCACTGGGGCACAGTGGGGGGGGTCATAAAAGGAGAAGGAGGAGGAAAACTGACAATTGGGTAAATCTAGGGACCTACGGCAAATAAGACTCTCCATTTGCTCCAATCTACTCCTCTTCTCACCTTCCTTTTCACACCTGAAACTCCAAGTGCCTTCACACACACACACACACACACACACACACACACACACACACACACACACACACATACTTCCCACTTCTTAGCCAGCACTTCAATCAAGACATCACTGCTCCTGGGAAGCATTGTGCAAGCCAACAGCCCTCCTTACTTCTTCAGGCAAAGAAGCCTTCTGTCTCTGGCTCACATCACCTGGCTCACCCCTACCTGTCTTGACTCCAGGGAGAATGCCAATCCACTCATCCTTCATAGCTGATATCTTGGCTACTGGTCCCAAGTACCTGTGACACTCTGCCCCAGGATGCATCTCTTCAATTCTCTTCGGTAGCAGCCAAGAGACTTATAACAGCTCTGGGCTGATTCTGAGCAGAAACTGGCCTTGGGCCCTCAAAGAAATCCCTGCTCCACAGCCAGGGACAAGTGACTTGGCATCTTCACGGTACAACACACAGGTGTGTCGGACAGCTCAAGCAGTTCATCTAGCACCCTGGAGATTTGAATTCTCTACTTGAGATGGGAGAAGACAGGACAGGGCAGACCATCCCCCATATTCCTGTGAGCAGGGTCCCAACCTTCATAGCTCACATATACCAGGTGTATGATAAAAAATAGTAGAAGAGAGGACAGAGGGAGGGAAGGACCTGAAGTCTGCATGAGCAGGCTGATACAGAGCCAGTCCACTTCTTACTCTTCCACAAGCACCCACTTGTTTTTCCCTGGATCTGCTATGTTAGGAAGCATCACGAGGCCCCCCAACAGATGCAGCCACCTGGCCGTCTAACCTAAATAAACTATTGTTTACAGATTATCCTAGTTCCAATATTCTGTTACAGCAACAGATGCAGCCTAACATAGCACTAGACTCAAGACTGAGAAGCAGAAATGTGAACTAAATTATGAAAAACAGAAAACAAGCACAAGAATCAATATGATCATTACTGATTCCCAACCAAAGCCCCTCCCCAAGAAGGGGCATGGCCAAGACCAGAGCTGTGAAGGACGGATGAGCTAGCAGTCAGTGGGACTGTGCTGACTCATCCCAGGGTTTAGAAGGGAAAGGGACTGTGCCTTTCTCTCACTTTGCAAGATCTACTTTGTCCAATGCAGGCGCAAGCAAAATGACAGCTGTGGGACACAGCATTTTCCTCAAGACAGTACAGGTCTGAAGAGGGGATTTTTCTTGTATGTGGCCACACCGAATCTATTAGATACTTTCTTATGAATGAGAAATTTCCCACGAACTTGAATTCTCCTCCTCTTCCTGAGGAATTCCCCACACTGTGAATCCTGCCTTCCAGGACAGAAGGTAGGCACAGGCTCTGAAAGATGTACTGAGGACACACATTGTGTGGGTGCACACAGAGGAAACTGCTAACTGCTGCTGGAGGAGGCTTGTCCTGGGTCTGAGTACTAAGTGTGCAAGAACAGACTGTGCTGGCCCCATCGTGGGATCTTCTCAGAGTGGCACATACTGTATCTAGCTACTCTCAACCCCTCTCCATCAACATCTTTCCACATTCTGAGGGGCTCTGAGTCTATGCACTTGACACCCTGGTCTACATACGTGGGTATATTTCCTTCTATACAGCCCTGCCTGGGCTCACAAGGCAGGCATATCCAGAATGGAGTACTCCAAGGCCTCTCAGGAGAGCCTTGGGCAACCATGAAATTGGAGTTCGGACAGTTAGGGAAAGAATTCTGAGGTATCTGAGAACCTAAAGTATGATCAAGAGGCAAGTGCTGAAGTTCAAGTCTCTAATGGGTCTATCATATTGCCCTTATAGACTCTTTATTACGACAAGGGACATGGCTTATGAGTTGCAGAGCAGATCTGGGCAAATCACTGGACTTTGGGGGATCCTAGAGGAAATTATAAGGAAGCCACACCTCAATAGAAACCCACGAGTGTGAGTATAAAGCAAGAATAAGCTCTTGCTCCTTCTAGGACCTGTTAGAGTCAACCTCCAAATCCGAAATTTAGAAAGGAGATCTTAACCATATTAGTCTCTCTATGTTGTTTGTTTGCTTTTTGTTTCATTTGTTTCACTGATGTGACAAAATGCCTGACCCCAAGCAACTTAAAATGAACAGAAAATTATTTGGCTCATAGTTCTGGAGTCTGGGAGCATGGTGCCAGCATTTGTGCTATGTCGCCCATGGCAGAATATGGAAAGTAGAATGTGGAAGGCCAAGAAAGGGCAAGATTGAGCAAGCAAGGGAGGGTTGAACTCACTTTTATAACAACCCCGCTCCTGCAATAATGAACTCACTTCCCCAGCACTGGCGTTAATCCATTCATGAGAACAGGGCCTTCAAGACCTGATTGTTTCCTATGAGTCTTGCCTCACACTGTTGCCCTGGAGTTTGTATTTCCCATCTGTGAACTTTGATGGCCACACTCAAACCACAGCACACACATTCCACATCTCTGGCTTCATCTCTACATGTCTACATTCCAAGCAATACCTCACAGAGCTACAGCATTTGTAACACATTTGTAACCTCTCACACCAGACATACGAATGTATGTGTACATGGCAAAATAGAGAATTCAGTTCCCACTAACTTGCTCATAATTAAGAAAAAGCAAGAGTTTAAGCATGTTTCCCCAGCTTAGGAAGTGTCATTGCCTATGTGTCTGCTAAAAATGAGTGAAAAGTGGGTTTCGGTATTGAACTAAAACCACAATAATGATTTTTCCTCCAATGCCACTTGGTTATAAGCATTCAACCAGATTCTCAATAGTTGCTGAACTTAAGACCAAAATGGACAGTGTGATAAAGAAGGCAACAATGAATACACAAAGCCATAAAACCATGCAACTACTGGAACTACTTTGCAATTCTTTCCTTCCAGGAGTCCTTGATTCTGAAACCAGAATGGATACATTTCCAAGAAAATCTACAGACATGAAAGGGAGTCTATCCCATTGGGATCATCAGTTCTACCCAAGGAGATCTAGGTGGGGGAGCTGTTATTTTTATACTGAAACAAAGGTGGGTGTGCGTTGAGTGGGAAGGAAAGAAGCCTCTAAGACCTCTCAAGGAAAAATCAGGAGGTATCAGAGAAATAACCCATAAGGGAAGCGACTTCGTAGTGCCGGGTTGGGCATTCACTTTTGATTTCTTCAGTTCAGTCTTTGTGTTGAAAGTCTAAGTGGTGCTGTCTTAAGTAAATGTTCTTATTATCTCATAATTCCCAATCAGGAGAAATGGAAACATCAAGGCCCACAAAGCTCAAACCCTCAGGACAACATAGATTACCTTACACCAACTTCTTCTAAAATGTCCATCTATCAAGGAGTACCCAGACTCATGCTGAGAAAGGAGAGGGTGGGAATGATCACAGAGGCACCTGGGGACCTCTGTGGTATGCTCTAAATGGTTTCTGTTCTACAGAGATTAGTAGCATAGAGTCACAGACAGACGCTTCAACCTTGAGAACCACAAAGTTACAAACAAACAAAGCCTCCTCACACACAAGAAAGGACCAAAGAGACTCACTTCTTGAAACCCCAATGGACATCAAGACCTGCAATTTTCAATGAGAGTAAATGGATCTGACTTATTTACCTACACAAAGAGGGGACGGGAGTATCTTTCTAATCACCCTGACTAACAGTGGAGAACCTGTTAAAGGTATTCATGCAGCCAGCAGCTCACCTGTTCCCCTGAAGACTTGAGTTTGCCCCCACAATAGTCTGTGGTCAACTTATATAAAGTGCTGCAGAGCCTTACCCTAGTGTTGTGAAATATTATTTTAAGATGTGTGGAACATTTGTTTTAATGATGCAAAGATGTGTTGCATTTGTTTAACTCTGTGAAGCTCTTGGCCTGTCTAAAACACCTGATGGTCTAATGAAGAGCTGAACAGCCAATAGCGATGCAGGAAAAAAGGATATGTGGGGCTGACAGTCAGAGAGAATAAATAGAAGGAGAGTTCTGGGAGAGGAGATCAAGAAGTGAGAGGAGAGGAGGAGGACTCTGGGGGCCAGCCACCCAGCTACACAGCAAGCCACTGAGTAAGAAAGGTAGACAGGATAAAGATAAAATGTCCAGAAGCAAAAGGTAGACAGGATCATTTAAGTTAAGAAAAGCTAGCTAGAAACAAGCCATGCTAAGGCCGGGCATTAATAAGTGATAACAAGTCTCTTGTGTATTTATTTGGGAGCCAGGTGGCAGGCCCCCAAAAAGCCAAAAGAGTAAAAAGTACCAACTATGCCCCAAGCACTGGCATACTGAAATACATGTTTAATACAAACTGTTTTTATTTCTTCTTTCCATTTAGACATTATATTGCTCTTCTTAAAACTGTAGTCTGCTAAATTTTACTATATCATCTTGGAGTTGCAAACAGATTGTTTAAAAATACTTACAAACAGACGTGTCAGGTAATTGATGAGGTAAGAAGCCCTGATTGAAAGTGACAGCCTCTCACTTCTCACCCCACTCCCGCTGGGAGTCATTGCTGTCCTTTCAGGTAATCTGAGTTGAGGTGTGACTGATGTGCAGAGCTGGGCTCTCTAGACCCATTCTGTCAGCTCAGCACCAAGCTGCACAGTGGTTACCAACCTGCACTTGTGGGACAGGTAACTTCAAGAGGCTTCCATCTTGCTCTTCCTATCTCTTTAACGAAAACCAGATGAAAATCTCAACCCAACTTCACACCAAGAACCTTTTATTTCCCCCAAATATTTCACATTTATCTTGAAGACACTGATAGCTGCAGCTTCCCAGGTCATTTTAAACATTTCTAGTCATTGTGGGCTCCATGTTTGCTTCCCTCTTGTTCTATTTTAATTGATGACATTGTACAAATCCTTTCCCAAACAAATGAGATAGAAAAATGTCTCATTTACTCTGTCACTTGTATACTAACGGACACACACAAGGAGACAGCAGAGAATTCAAAGGTAACCAGAGACTTGGAAAATCTTCAGGGACTTTCAATACTTGGTGACAGCTCTTTTTGGCAGGGCCCCTCTGCCCACTCTCATGTACTAGGGTGTGGCTAGGAATTTGGCACTTCCGGAGGCCACAGGCAAGCAGAGGAAAGTGTAGTTGCTAACACTGCAAAACCTTCCCCTATATCACTAACCACTTCACAACCACACAGAGAGGAAAACGCAAACCAAGAGCCAGCTTTTGATGACAAATGGGTAGCATTGTGGGGCAGGTCATGGCCTTGTCAGGAGTCAAGGCTCCTGACAATGTCTCTCCTTTGAAGTGGCAGGTTCATTATAGATCCATCATACAGCCCAAGACTCTGAGGACCTGTGTACGCTCTTCCCTGTACCATACCCTATGCCGTGGCTGTCTCACTGAGATGCTCCAGCTTTGCCCTGCTCCTTAGTAAGATGTTCCACTGTAGAATCTCTGTGAGGATGAATAGACACTCCCTGTTCACACTCCCTTCTGCAGGCTTCTAATCGACCCAGGTTCTCTTGCTGGTCCATATCTTAGCACCCCCGCTGTTCCTTGGAGAACCACTGAGCTGTATGTATGATCACAGTCTCCACGCCCTCTCTATTGGCCATGCTCACTGTGTCCTACAGGCTACCCAGACCCACACTCTCTGCAAAGGGGCAAATTTCAAAGTACTGACTTAGGAAGAAAAGAAAAAAAATTTTTCTCTAACTTGCCAAGAGGACCCATGTATGTGAGAAGACAGGATTTTCATTTGTTTTATTTACTTCACCTTCCCTAGTACTTCCCCCAGTGCCTGGTACATTAGTACCATTCAATAATTATTTGTTTGATAAATGAGTAACGTTAATATTAAGCAGTGTCTCACCTAGAGAGGATGTACCAGAAGATGTTTTGTGCCTCAGAAGCATACATAATACTTTCTCTTTACAACACAGGGGTTCAGCAGAGCCTATGAGGAATCAGAAGTCTAGGCCTTCCTTGCCAAGTCTGGGTGAGAATTTAGAGCAAATGTCTTTATTGAACTGCACACTGGCAACCCAATGGTGAGCCTACTCGAAAGTACTTACTGTTTGCTTCAGAACAGCAGTCAGCCCTGACTAAAGAAAAGTCAGACTCCAGGTACCTTCCCCAGTTGGATCCCATCTCAATGGGCATCACGTGTCTGCCTAGCTCAGGAGTTAGTTTAGGATGTGGATGTATAATATTAAATAAAATATAACATGTAGGATATTACAAATTTAGATGGGCTCAAAGGAGAGAGAAATAGGAGCCGCTGCTTGGTAAGTAGGAAGAGAGGCAGCACTTGTCCCCAGCACCAGGCTGACTCCTGGATCTCACAGTCATTCGGTTCCATACGGTGTGTCCACCTCTTGGAAGACTGGCAATAAGCCAGGGTGACTCAGGCACCACCAGTTCCAATGACAGATGGACTTCAGCTCCTCTTTATCGTGGCTTGAGTAGCACAACTGATTAGATTCTGTTTTCTCGGTTCCCAGGATGTTCCTCGGGGCCAAAATTATGGGATGTGCCCATCTGGTGAACATCCCAAACAGTGCAAAAAAGGGGGAGTCTCCCTGTTTTCCCTGGCAGCCTCTCTCACTTCCCTCCCACCCCAAGACTTTAGCCACAAGGGTTTGAAGCCCAGAGGGTGCCAGTTCTCAAACAAAATAGCCTGCACCTAAGCTTCTGCTATAAAACAAGGTGATCCTGGCGGCTCACCCACAGGACTGCTGGGAGGCTAAAGGGCAGTAAAAGTACGGGGCCCTGTAAACTGTCCCGCGCTGGGCATGTTTGTAAACAATGTGTCTACATTCCCTAGTGTCAATCTGTCTGGAGAGAGGATTCACCCCACCACAGGAATGAAGGAATTCACTTACCCCTTGCCTTGTTAAAGACCCCCTCTTCAGAGCCCAGACCTCTTAGAGGGTTTGTTACTTAGTTACAAGTTAGTTACTCTTGCCAGAACTCAAGGCCTGGGAGCAATTTACACAGGGAGACTCGTGTACCTAGAACAAACCTGAAGAAAGTTGGGCAAGTTCCCGAATTATTTAAATGGCCTTTACTCCTGAGTGTGTGTGTGTGTGTGTGTGCGCGCGCGCGCTTGTGTGTGTGTGTGTGTGTGTGTGTGTGTGTGTGTGTGTGTGTGTGTGTGTGTGTGTGTGTGTGTGTGCGCACACACACACCAGAAAGAAAAGAGGCTGACTTTATCTTTCATCCACAGAGAATGCTGACACGCTGGCTACCGGGTAACTTAAGAAGGACATTTGCCAGGGTCAAGACAGCAACGTGGTCTGGCCACCCCATCTTCCCAACTCTCCAGTTTTCTCCTACCTGGGCTTGCCCGGGTGCCCCAGTGGGGTGCGCAGGAATCTAGCAGTTGCTCCGAGACCGGGAGCAACTGGAGCCCTGGGAGCCACGCGAGGGGTGCTCCGTCGCCGGCACGGCACTCGTGGGTCACATTCCTGCCGCTCTCGGGGCAGGCGGGCACCAGCTGGGCTCCCGCCCCTCTTGATCAGAGCCACAGGCTCCCAGGAGGCTCCTGGTGAGGGGGACGACTTGTGTCCGCCGGAGTAGCACGCCGTTCCCACTCCCAGCCCGGCCCGCGGGGGCGTGCAGCGGGCGGAGACTGCCGGCCCTATTAAGTCGCAGGCGCGAGCGAGCTGGCCGGGTGCCCATGCCCCGCCCTGGGAGCAGGAGAGGTTGGGCGATTGTGTCCCTGCCAGGCATCCCAAAGTCTCGACACCCCAGCCAGGCGTCCCAGAGTCTCTACACCCCCAACCCCCTCCCCTAGGCATTCCACCCCGGGGTCTCCACATCTCTGCGGAGCATTCCATTCCAGGGTCTTTGTATCCCTGCTGGGCATCCTAGGGTCCTTGCATCCCTACCAGGTGTCCCGAGTCCAGGGAAGAATGGCTGGAGTTCCCAAACCGCTTGGCTCCTCTGTGCAGCCTAGGTGAACTCAACAAAATTAGCTGGAACAACTCACCTTTATATACCAACCGGCTTGGGCTACCTGAGCTGGTGACCCGCAGCGAGTCAGATACTCAGCTCCTGAAGCAAATGCTTAACAGTCCTGTGCCTATCACAACTTCTGGGGCCTGGCGCTAGGTGCCTCCAACCGGCTTTGTGAACTTGACCGAGTCACTAAGTTTGTGGTACCTCGATTTCCTCTTTGGTTATAAATGCCCGCAGCAGCGTCTTGTGGAGGGGTAGAGATTAAATGAGCACTGGCATCGAGGTAATACTGCATAAGCTTGTATACTTTGGTTGCATTACTGCTATACGCCAGGCTGAACAACCTTTTCCCTAGTCTTAACATAACCCAGTTAATTCTAGGACTTAACTATGCAAAGGAAAATTCATGCCCAGAAAACAAAAAATCGAGAACAGCCAAGTATATGGCTGGGTGCTTCTTTCCCGGCTATGATGGGTCACCCTGCAATGCAACTGCAAATAAACAATGATTGATTGATTGCTCCTTCCAGAGCACATGGCCATTTCCTGCATGTCTTCCAGGGTGGACAGGCCCTGGATTCCCCGCCACATTCCCATAAGCACCTTCAGAAACTCGGGGCTGAAGTCACCTGGGGGCAATTCAGAAGTGGAAGAGAACATAAACGGATGAGCGTCAGCAGTTTATCGGAGATGCTGCCTGTGGCCCAATAGGACAGATGTTTCTCTCTTATCTGTTTCCAGATATTTGAACTGTTCCTTTTTCTCAGAGAAGCAGGCTTAAGTCCACCAGTGACATAGTACTATGCAAATTTATTAACTGCCCCATGAGTCAGTATTCCACAGGGGTGGTTCTCACAGCCTTGCCTACATTCGCAATCATAACAAGATCTGGCCTTTTTTTGTGGCCAGAAATGTCATGTTGTAATTAACCCAGGGCTACTGGTGTCAGTCTTTTCTTTTCTTTTTTTTTTTTTTTTTCAACTTCCAGGTGACTCCGTTACGCAGCTCCCATCATTATGCAGACAGACCGAATCTTCCACCTGAAGGCTGTTTCAACAGATGTGTACTGTGGTAGTTTCCACCCCCATTTCTCTTTTTATTTACTACATATTAACCATGCACTGTAATTACAGGTTAAATGTGACAATTCACATATGCATAACAGTTTAATCCTATCTACCCTCCAATAGCTTATAATCACCCTTCTATGGCCATGTTCTTTACTTCCCTTTAATATCTCATTCATGAGAGGAAACATGAGATTTGTCTCCTTTTAGTCGACTTTATAGTGCTTAACATGATTGCCAACAATTCCATTAATTTTCCTAAAAATAATCTGATTTCATCCTGGCTACATTTGATTCTTTGTTATCAGAATAAGAGTTGATTTTATGTATTTTCACTTTCTTTATCCATTTATCCATTGAAAGGCTTCATGATTTGATTGTGATAAACAGTGCAGCATCAAAGATGGGTATGCTAGTGTCTGCATGCTGACTTAGACTCTTTAAGGGATGTATCCAGGAGCAGTTTCAGATCACCTGGTGGTCCTATTATAAGTGGTAGTTTAATGTATGCTAAATCAGGTGAGTCTAACTTGAAACTGTAGCCTGGAGATATCACTTGGTGGCAGAGCACACGCCAGGCCCTGGGTGTGTTTTCCTGTTACAAACGAAATAAATAAATATATGAAGCAGCGACGTGGAAGCTTTATGTTGGTAAACATAAACTTGCCTGGGCATTTAGATACTGAAAGATCTTAAAGCAATTTACAATTAGCAAAATTGATTTTTGCAATAAGGGGGAGATAAAATTTATGCCTTATCTGCACTTGAGACAGTCCCACTGTGTTGTCTAGGGTGACCTTGAAGTCCTGGGTGGACTTGAAGTCACATGATGTATCTACCTCAGCCTTCCAAGTAGCAGAGCATGTACCATAGGGATGGATTTCTTCTTTTGTATACTGACCCATTACCCCCACCTGTACTTTTCATGTCCTGGAAACACAAGGGCCTCTCCGTGCAGGCAGGGCTCTCAAACACACATTCCAAATTATAGGATTTACAGAACTCCCCTTCTCACCTTATAATCTCAAAGGCTTTCCCCAGGATCTTGGTGTCATCTCCTTCCTCAGACATGTTGGGAGTCCTCCCTCTGACTCATTTTCCTTTGGCTCCCTTTCTCCAGATAACTGATGTGTGGATAACTTTACTCAACTCCTCAACTGGGATCTGTTGTGTAAGCACAGACAGCCACTTTCATGTCTCTCTGTCCAGTTCTTAGCACTACACGAATGTTCTGAGCATGCTCACATGTGTCAGCCTAAGACACACCACTAACTCCGCTGTTGCACACTGTTGATAGCCCTAAGTTTCATTGGAGTCATAGGAAGTCTAGTATCCAACATAGCCTGAGCCAAAGAGTGCATCCTACTACATCCCAGTAAAGCATCCAGGAGTCTCCAGACCCTCCTAAGAGGCCAGGCCTGTGAGCCAAAACCTGTAAAAAGCTATAGAAAATGAGGCTGGAAGGATAATCATGGGCTCAGCTACTGTTTGTAAAACCACAGGATGAGTTGTAGATCAGAAATCCTCCCTGGGGATGAAGCAACCCTTAATTTCTTTCACCTTCACTACCCCTCCCCCCATGTCTTCCAGTTAGAGCAACATGAGGGGGAAGAATTATGAAGAGTTTGTTGTTACCGGCAAAGATCCTGGGTCCTAAAATCAGTAAACACAAAACAGCTCTCAAGCAGTAATTTTTTTCCTATCACCAGAAAGAATGAGAATTCATAACATATAGAGAAATGCACATGCGTTTATAGACAATGATGTTTTTACAGGCAGGACCTCTGTGAATCTCAACTTGCAACACCTATTTTTGCTATTTGTGGAACTTCCAGGAACCTCTCACAGAACCACAACACAGACTTGAAACCACTGTCCCAGATGGACTTCCTTGTACAGCCCAGTTTTTTTGCTCCCGTCACACATTTTCCATCTAATGACCTCCAAACAGGCGCTTTGAACCCGTATCACCGAAACATCTCAGTTTGAAGCAGTTCACTGTCCCCCCTTCTCTCAGCAGTTTTTCATGGGCTTCTGAGATTGTCTTTCTAGTCAACACACTATGATTTTTTTTTTTTTAACCAAGCCGAAAGCCACAGGCAAACTGAAGGTGAGGGCCAATGTGAATTCATAGCAGTCATCAGGGCAACGAGCCCTTTTCTTTTTAACTTCCTTCATAAGTAGAGGGGATAAGGACAGATGTGACAAGCCAATTATTTGCTTCATTGCAGTTTAATCTTGCTCAATGAAGGCAAATAACTGAAAGAGCTTGTGTGCCTGGCTTGCGTCACATATTAACAGAGTCGCACGTCCATGTACTGATGCACCTAGCAGAACCAGATTGGCTGGCGGAGGGCACTCTCCTCCCAGCTTCCTTTCATCCTCCTCTCCCTTCTCTTTCCTTCTTTTCCCTCTCCTCTTTCTTCCCTACCCCCCTTCTCTCAACATTTGTCTGTTTCATGATTGCTCAAACCCGAGCACCACTAACCGAAATTTTGTAGGCTGTGTCTCATGATTCTCCCTATTGCCCAAGAAATGCCTATTGAAACTCCTGGACTCAGTCATATTCCAGACAAGAGCATGACCCCCCTTGAATCCCCCTTTATTTACTTTTTATGTTTTTATATTGCACTGTGGGTTTGTGTGTGTGTGTGTGTGTGTGTGTGTGTGTGTGTGTGTGTGTGTTTTGTGTGTGTGTGTGTGTGTGTGTGTGTGTGTGTGTAGGGTTGGTTTCTGTACATGTGTGAATGCATGTTAAGGTCAGAGGACAACCTCAAGTGTCATTTCTCAGACTCTGCCTGTCTTTGCCTCCCCAGTGTAGATATTACAAGTGTGCCCCCACCCGTGCATGGCATTTCTCACTTGGATCCTGAGGACTGAACTTAGTCCTTGTGCTTGCAAGACAGACACTGCACTGACTGAGCATCTCCCAGCCTCTAAACTTACTATAAAATTGAGAGTCTATATAGCCCTGCCATCTTTGTTTCTATAATCAGTCTCTAAGTTATGTCTATCTATCTTCCTTTTTTCTATAAGCATCTGTCAAGCCCACACTTCCATGATGGAGACTTTCAGTCTGTTGATCTCTTCTGAATATAACAGAAATACAATTTCTCTAAGTGGTCTTCCTTTACTATGATCACTGTAGTCAATTAAAGACAATACCCGTTAACCTTGAGGAGCCATATTGAATTGCTCCCCACTGGATGTATACACAATGTTGACTTACCTTACCTTTAATCTGGGCTGGCTTTAATGATTTACTCAACGAATAGAAGGAAGAAAGTGGAAGTGACCTCTGAGGCCAACCAAACAAACTTCTTATTTAATTAGTGTTTAAGAGAAGGTATGACCCAGGGTGGTGGCAAACCTCTGTACCACAGTGTAACTTTTGTACCCCTGTGAAGTCTGGGGGAGGAAGATCAGGAGTCTGAGGCTACATAGTAGGTTGGACATCAGCTTTCTTGAGCTGCACAGCAAAGCCAAATGGAAGGAAGGGAAGGAGTGGAGAAAGGAAGAAAGAGTGTTGGAGGGAAAGGAGACAGAAAGAGGAGGAGAAAGGGAAGGGAAGGAAAAGAGAGGGGAAGGAAATGAAGGAGGAAATACAGGAAAGAAGAAGAGGGGAAAGGGAAAGAAGGAATGAAGAGGAAGGATGGGGAAAGGATAAAAGAAAGAAAGAAAGGAAGAAAGAAAGGAAGAAAGAAAGAAAGAGGGGAAAGGAGTATATCGTGTTTTTTCTTTCTTCCCTATTTATGGAAGTCTTAAAATTGGTATCTGGAAGACCCAGTAAAAGACAGTGATTTGTGGATGACCTTGAATCAGACTCCTAGAGAGGACCTAAACCAGGTGTGATGGGACAGAAGATGCCAACAAGGACACCTGTGGGCTTAGGGAGACAGCCCTATCTTCCGTTGCTACCATCTTACATACAGAACTTACGCATTTTGTCAGATTTATATTTAACTTTTCATATTGCTCAAATTCTTGTAGAAGATATTATTTTACATATTACTTCCTAAATGTTCCACTACTAATGCATAGGCACATAGCTGATTTTTGTACATTGATCTGTAACCTACAAAACTAACTGATTAGTTGCATAACTTTTTGTGGATGCCATAAAATTCTCTATCTAGAAACCTATGTTGTCTGTAGATAGTTTTCTTTCCAAGATACGCACCCTATTTCGCTTCCTTTACTTTTTCTTTGGCTCCAGCTAAATCCTTTAGTACAATTCTGAACAGAAACCAGAAAGCAGACATCCTTGTCTCACTGGTCTTAGGGAAATATTTCCATTGAGTCTGATGGCAGGGTTGGGTCTTTTTTAGGTACATTTCTTTTTGATTTTTCGAGACAGGGTTTCTTTGTGTGCCTTTGTTGACCAGGCTACCCCGGAACTCACAGAGATTTGCCTGCCTCTGCCTGCCAAGTGCCGGGATTAAAGGAGTGCACCATCACCACCCTTCTTTAAACACATTTTTAATAAGCTGAAGGAGCCTCTTTTCTAATATGCAGGACATTTTTTTTTAAAAAAAATCAGGGATACACATCAGATTTTGTTAACCCCTTCTCTGTCATCTATTTTTTAGGTTTGTTAATAAGGTGAATTACATGCATCAGTTTTCCTGTGCTGAGCCAGTCTTGCTGAAGAAGATAGTCATTACGTATTTACCTTCGTAGAGAGTGCTGGATTTTATTTACTAGTATACTGTTTAAAATTTGTATGTCTTCGTTCATGAGGAATACTGGTATATAGTGTTTCTGAATTATATTCGATGGTTTTTCCATATTATATTCTCTAGTTTTGGTGTACGGGAAATGACCTTGGAGAGTTTGGAAGACTTCACAAATTGAAAATGATTGACCCTTCTTCAGTTTTCAAGAAGAGTTCAAGCAGAATTGATATTATATCATCCTTAAGGGCCTGGTAGAACTGTTTGGTGCTATAGTTTTCTGTGTGGAATAGGTCATTATTAATACATTTTATACCTTAGATTTCTCTGCTTATCTCTTAGAGCTCATACAATACAGTTATAATAAGTTTTAATGCTCTTATACTCTAATTCTAACATTTGTATTAATCCTTGACTGTCTCTTGTTGATTTTCGCTCTGATTTGCATATTCTTAGGTGGACACTAAACATCATGGATGCTTATTTTCTGGCCTCTGAATCATTTTGCCTTCAGAATACGGTTGAATTGTTGAATATTGTTCATTTTTGGGGGGTCTAGCTTTTAAGTCATTAGGCAGGAATGTAGCAAGCAGCATTTGGTCTAAGACAGTTTCCCCATTTCCTGTCACTTCTGAGTCCTCTATAAAATGCCTTTGGATCCAGACATTTTATGAGGTATCTTTCTCGTGTGGGCGTGGGTCTGTGCTCTGATGAGCTCCTACACAGGACTCTGATGGTCTCTAAAATGCTATTCTCTACATCTGTTCCTTTGCCTTTGCTACCATGGCCTTCCTAAGCCCCATCTCATCCTTTCAGAAGTTTACTGAGCTCTGAGTACTGAGCTCCTGTACTATATGACCTGGAAACTCACGTTGGTAAACAGAAACAGTCAAGGGCTCACCCATTTCTTTCTTGACTCCTAGGATGGAAGCCTTCATTAGTATCTTAAAACCCTGACTTTGAGTACTCTCTGTTGTTATTTGATTGTTTCTGGTAAGAAACTTGATCCAGGCTCTCTTACTCAATCTTGACTGGAAGCAGAAACATGCCAACAACTTGTGAAGTTCACCAGTGAAACTGACTGGGATTCTTCACTCCTGGCAAATATTTTTTTTTCTTTCCATTTAAGTTGAAAAAAGTACTTGAACTCTTCGTAAAACATAAACCATAATGCAGAGTTGATCAATGATGGCCAAGGCCAGGATTTTGGAGGAAGGACATTAATGCCACGGACAAACATCCTGGCTATGGTTGGATCCAAGAGGCAGAGAGGCAAGATGTGAGGCTCCAGCCAGGGAGGAAAATCTCCCAAGATTGGCAGTGGAGATGGAAAAGAAAGAGAGGCTGCAAGGAAACATAATCAGAAGAGAGGAGAGGAAGGAGAGAGGGGATGGGAAGAGATTTAATCTACAATTGATCCTCAAACCCAATTTGATCTGGCAAATTCAAGAATTTTGAAGGATGAAACATTACAATTGCCATTTGGGAGCAGGTGACAAAGAGAAAAACTGAGAGGGGAATTCTGAGATGATGGTAAAAATTGCTAATTGTTGGAACATGATAGGAAATCAATCCATGTGTTTCATGACAGATGAACAGATAAAGAAAATGAACAAATTGTGTGTGAATATTTATACCCAATGAGATCCTGTTCGGCTGTAGAAAGAAGGAAGTCCTACCATCGTGAACTGAACTAGAGGGCATTGTTAAGTGAAAGCCAACAGTCACAGAAAGACAAATGCCACAAGTTTTCCCTTAAATATGAATACTTGATTTCCTATTTGTAGAGAGCAAAATGGGTAGAGAAGGGTGGGGAGGAGGAGAGGCACACAAATGATGTTTGATGGTATAAGAAAACAGAGAAGAAGAATGAGCTCTAATGATCTGCAGCATGTGGAGGTAACTATGATTAATGGTAACTAATGATAAAACTGAAAAGAGCTAGCCAAGAGGATTGTGAATATTTCTAAAAGAAATGAGGAAGGCCTGAGGTGAGAGATAGATTACATTTCTACCCCTAAGTATGTACAATTATCACTTGTTAACTAAAACTTAACTTTACATTAGCAAAGAGAAAAGGATATTCTATTTTAGGGAGTCTCAAAAGGTTCCAAGAGCCACCCAGAGGGTACTTAAGGTCACAAGCACTTTCATAGCAATTCAAAGAAGCCTCTTACATACATGCCATTCAGTAGAATTTCCCACAAGCTACATGGCATATAGCTCAAAGATCAAATATAGATGCATATTTTAAAATTTTACTTTCTTGTATTAAACTAAACATACAAGAATTTTCCAGAACAAGGCACATATATTATAAAGCAATGTTTCTATTATTATTTTCAATTTGTTTTAAGTGCACAATTATTTCATAAGAGACATCACGTTAATTATATTAACAAGCAATCTATTTATTGGTGTTTTTAGTGGTCTACAAAATTTACATTTAAAATTGCATAGTTTTAGTGTTTGATACCATCAACATAAGTAGAATTATCCATGCAGACAGAAGGTTTTCAACATTGCCAATAATCTTAAGAGTGTAAAGTGCCTCTGACAAAAATCCGATAATTTCTTTGAATAAAGCAGCCCTCTGGGAGGACTTTCTGATGGAAAGGGCAAAGAGCAAAGAGATCAGGAGGGAAACCCCCTGGGAATCAACTGCCACACTTGTTCCTCTGGCTTTGAAATGCTATCTTGAAGAACACCATCCTTTACAAGCCTCACCCATAGGGACATGGTGTCACCATCGCTGAGGTTTCATTGTCAATAGGTAGCTCCATGCTCAACGCCCTCCTAAAAGGTATTTGGACTCACTGCATCATCCGCAGTTTATCTAACCCCGGCTTTTGTATTTGTTACTTTCCTCACTGCTGGGACCAAACACATCACAGAAGCAATTGTGTGTGTGGTGGGGGAGGCTTATTTGGGATCTCAGTTTCAAATGAAATAGTCCGCCATGGTGGGGAAGGCATGGTTGCTGATATGGCTTGGTTAATGGTGACAGAGCTTGCAACGGAGTCTTCTAATAGGGTGCTAACCAGAAAGCAAACAGTCATGCCCCAACCAGAAGCAGATTACAACCCTCAAAGCCTACCCTCAGTGACTCTCTTCCAGAAAGTAGGCTGTAGTCCCAGAGAGTCCCCCAGCCTTCCAATACAAGCACCATCAGCTGGGAACCAAATGTCCCGACTCATGAGCCTATGGGGAAATTCTCAAGATTAAACTATAACAGAGTTCATAAGTATCCATCTGGCCCATGCCCAGCAATCAATCATATATGTAGGAAAGAAATGTTTAAGAATCAATCACATGAGTCTAAGCACAAGTGAGGCACTGTAGTAGGCTAGCAGTATGACCACCCATGCATTATCAACAGTAATTGATAGCCCGAATGGGAGCAGGAACTTGCCCAAGGATTGCCCAGTGAATAGACTCATGGAATGAGACTTCAACTCACTGTCTGAAGCTGATGTCTCCCATCCACACTGCTGTATTTTACTGTGCCACTGTTGATCAGTGCACAGTAAAAATGCTTTAAAATGCGAGGGAGAGGGAGCTGGGGGGTTTCTTTCTAGATCCAGAGAAAGCATAGCATGGTGGTTACCGACATAGACAATGGAGCCCAACAGCAAGAGATAGTACCCCACTCATATCCCAATTCTACCAGGACTAGCTGTAGGCAGCGATCAAGTCAATTAATGTTTCTCATGTCTCATGGGTAGATGATAAAGTCATGTAGCAATCATGTGGTACATAATGGCATTTCGGTCTCTAGTGGACCATGTATACAAAGATGGTCCCTTTAGATCATAGGACCTAGCTACATCATAGCCCTCTCAGTTGCAAAACTCTATGTTGTTCAGACAATAACAATTCTCTAAGGACATACTTCTCACAATGTATCTCTATTACTAAGACTTGTACCAGTGTGGGGATAAGTCTCAAAGCATTACCAGGTTGCTGTGAGGATGAAGAAAATTAACTCACGAAAGAATTTACATTGTCTGGTGTATACTGGATGATACAGATGATCTTGATGTGCCTTGCAAAGCTTACATAAGTTGTATCAACTCCTGCTTTTTGACTCTAGAAAATGAACACAGTCTTATCTACCCACTTATACCAGAGACTTACTGCAGATTCTTAGTGTGCCCAAAAGAATTTTACCCACCAGTACTATGCAAATAGGTAACTATTGCTGGGACTTTCTTAGGTATGAACTCAGAGTGTCATGTCTTTTGGAACAGGGAGTTTTCTGGTGTGGGGAAAAAAAAGTGGCCAGTATTGCTGGCTGGAAGGCTAGAAGCTAGTCACCACAGCTGATGAATTCCTCATTCCCCAAACATCAATCCAAATCACATTTGAAAAGCAGGGCAGTAACCAAATCTGATAGGTAGGAATAACCCCACCTCTGTGAGATAAGGGCCATGAACTTGGTCAATAACAGTAATAGGCACTGAAATCTAAAAGCTCTTCAAGGTTAATAAGAGATTAAAAAGCAAAGGGCAGCCTGCAACAAAAGATTGCACAACATTCTTTACGTAAACTTAGACATTTAGTTATTGCTGGGCCAAAGTGGTTCTCTTGCGATCTGGGTTTTCATTGTTAAAAAAGTTTTAGCCAAACTTGAATCACTTCCTGTCTTAACAAGAGCAATATGTCTTTCTTGTCCCTCCTACATTGTTAATGTCCAAATCATTACTGCTGAAGAAATCCCCCTCTCTTGTTGCCAAACACATATCCCAAAATATTAGCTGTCTGTTGTTATTAAAAGTTACACATATGTATGAGTGTGTGCATGTATGTGCACAGACACAGCCCTGCATTACTGAAGTCCCTATTAATGTTTACTGGCACAGGTAAACCACTTTATTTGACCTAGTTAACTAACTCCTTTCCCCACTAGGATATAAGTCCCATGAGGGAAGAATTTGGGTCTTTTCATCTATTATTGCATTCATATTATATTAAATAAAACCTGAAAGCATATTACAGGCTGGTTGATTGAATGGGTGGATTGCTTAATTCTGTCTATTAAAAGGGCCTGTGCCTGGTCAGTGTTTTTCAATCCCAGTGTTTTTTTAATGTTCTCTTTTTCCTCTGTCCCAATTCTTTTCTGCAACCACTTAGACTTCTTCCACCATTTTTATTTCCTCTGACTCTGTGTATTGATGAACACGCAAGTGTTGAAGTCAGGCTTCTCACCTGACCTGGATCCTTTTGACATAGATAGAAGCAAACTCAGCCAAGAGCTCTGGAGACAGTTTTGAGAAATGGAACAAGGTGATTCTTATGCTCCACTAACAGGGTCCCTGAGCATGCCAGTGTGCAGAAGAGAAAGAAATACGCTGGAGCCTGGGTTGTCAATCAATGTCTAGGACTGATACTAGAACAGACTTCCTGAGGTTTACAGCTTTTAAGAACAATTACAATGCATGGCCACATACAGCCTAGCAAGAGAGCCACTGTGTTGCAAGTGCCTGGGAAGAGATGCACTAATTACTGTACACTGAGAATGGCTCCTTCAAACTCTAGAAAAAGGTATCCTAGCATAGGTATCCTAGCCACCTGGGAGATGGCATACTACAGACCATCTTAAGTTTTGATCATTTTTCTTTTAAAGAACTGATAACTAGCACTTCCCCATGAGGTCTTACTCTTTAAAAAAAAAGAAAATTTCTGTGGGCCCTACTTCCCAAGCCACAGGAGGAATTAACCCAAACTCATCAGCTGACATCTCAACAGCAAGGGCCACAGTGGGGCTGGGAAGGCCTGATATTTTGTGCCCCTGTCTCTCTTCCCCTTCTTATCCTTTCCTGTTCACGCCACAGTGGATACTCCCACTGATGAGTATGACATCACTCTGAACAAATCTGCAATACCCCCCATGACCCATGCTAGAAAATTTTCTCCTCATTCCCCTGGAAACTCAAGAAACAATCATAGAATCACCAAGGTTATCATGGGCAGTACCCAAGAAGAAAGGGGACATTTTCTTTTGTGCCAAAACAAATCCTAGCTAAGAATCATTCCTGGTGTAGAAATTATGAAGGAAGATGTGATTTTTCCCATTAACGCATTGTGCCAAGGAGAAGAAACACCATGGAAAGCAATCAGGAGTTCTCGATGATGTATAGTAGCTAAGAAGAGCTTCTATGGATGTCTCCTAGCCACAAACTTTGAAAGCTATGAGGGAGACTTTTCCCATCTTGGGGAACAGTATGCTGGCATGTGAGCAGCTATTTGAATGATCTTGCCCAGTAGAGCCATTTTTCCTTCCCTCTTACAGTTTCCAATTCCTTCCTCTTCCTCCCACCCCCATTCCCAATCATCTGCTACAAAGTCCTCCATGAATCATTGTTCGCTCTCTGTCAACTGAGAAAGACCTACATGGGACAGATTCCATATGTTCTTAAAACTTCAGTAACAGACAGCACTTTATACTGCCATGTTATATTTTCATTTGTGGAGAATTATGTTGATGTTGTTCAGAATTATTTCCCTTGGCCCTTTTCCTCTACCAATCTATTAATAAAGTTTATTATTAATGTTAACATTTTATTGATATTCTGATTGACCCAAATGTTTTAAGTATGGGACTCCAGGAATATTTTATTGTGACAAAACTAAGCATCTATAAGACAAGTGCATGTCATAAGACTTTTACAACAAATATAAACACACCTTTACATACACTTGAAACTGAACAGAAAGTATCATTCAGTTCCAACACCCATCACAGAGTTTAAATCTACAATAGGACAATAATCTAAACAAAATTATCATTAGCAAGTACAGTAGGAAAAAAGGACCACTCTCGCATACCTAGAACATATCTATTTTAAGAAGCCACCTAACTTTAAAAATTGTATAAATGAAAACAAAGTGTTAACTAGGTTAAAATGAGGCATTAAAATATGTGAGTCTTTGCTAAAAGACAGAATGCATGCTTTGTGGGGAGGGGCTTGCACTTGTGCCGCGTGTTGCGCGTGAGTGTAGATGAGGTTGATAACTCTCCATCTTTACCTGTTGAGATGGGGTCTCTCAATGAATCTTAAGCTCATCAATTTAACTAGGCTGACTGATAATCAGATTCAGGGAGCCTTTTGTCTACACCCACACACACACACACACACACACACACACACACACACACACACACACACCAAGGCTGGGATTACTGTCATGGACTGACATGCACAAAGTTTTAAAGTGGATTCTGGAGATTTGATCTCAGGTCCTCATGCATGTAAGTCAAGCACATTATTGACTGATCCAAGCCCCCAGCCCCCCCACCCAAGTATACTTTTAAGCATCCCAAATTAGACTTTATACCTCAACAGTCCTGGAACAAGACTAGACTAATAAAGTATAAAGTGGGTCAGGAGGCCTGCCTCCCACACAGCTATCCAGGAAGGTCCCTCCCAAGTCTGGCAGGAAGGACTCACAGATGGACAGACAGAAAAAGAAGGCAAGAGCTCCGATCTCAGAATAGATCCCCACCTCCAGCGATGATTCCACCTCTGCCAAAGGAACCTGAGAGAATCCAGCCCTCAGAGAAGACAGACTCAGTGAGACCTGCCATAGCAGGCTTGCAGCAGCAACCACACAACTGTGATGGCTGCCTTCAGCAAGAAGAAACCTCCTGCCAAGTCTTCTGGGCCAAGAACAGGGACTGAAGCGGCTGAAACATATCAGACAAAATCCCTACTTCCTGCAAGGTGTGGGCAAACACTAGACAGCCAACAGAATGAAGGAGGAATCACACAGTGAGTGAAGAAGCGTGGAAGAAAGTAAGAGTGTGCTGGGGAAGTCCAGCCTTGAGAGCATGGACCTAGTTACACAAGATATATTACTGACCTCTATTTCACACTACTGCTGCCTCCCTATGTGATGCTGAAGGCTAGACAAATAAACACAAAGTAGGTCTTCAAGAAACTGACAGGCCATCTGGAATGTATACCATGGGCCTCATATAAGCAGAATGATGTCCTTTCTTCCATGCAACATGTATCTACCAAGCATATAGTCAAATATGTCCATTACCAGGCACTCATACAACATACACTATATACATAACACATGCATCACACACTATACACACTCACAAAACATATATCACACACACAACATACAGAATACAAACAACACATACTATACACACAAAATATATACTACATACAACATACAGAACACACACTATACATGCAGCATACACTATACACACTCACCAAACCTACACTATAAATGCAATAGATGGTATACACACAACCCATAATTTACACATTGCATACACTCATAAGATATAGAATATACACTGCACACACAATTCCAATGCATACAACATACTCATTTAAAGACTGATATACAAAACACATAGAACACTTACATCATACACTCAAAAGAAGTACAACAGACATACATACAGAACACACAACATTCTCATTGGAGTACATGCAATATACACAGAACTCATGCTTTGAAAACAACATACAACAGACACACAATACACATTAGAAACACACACCACATATACATTAATATAATGCATAAAATGTACGAAGCATAAACAGCACACACACACACACACACACACACACACACACACACACACACACACACACAGCCATATAGCACATACCTCAAAGCTTGTACATGAAAATACAAAATACTTTCACTTTAAACACCATGGAGGAGTGTGGGCTGATGTAGCCAATGAGTGCTGCAATCATTTTGTTAAGTGCATGGGGCAGTAAATGAAAGATCTGATACCCAGGGCAAGCTTTAGGGTTGAGCTGTTCACAGGGGCCAAGACAGAACTCCCATAGAGTAATGAGCCCAAGGATGTTTTATAGAAAGTAGAATGGCAGTTAGGGCTGGGCAGGGGGAGACAATGGGAGATGTGGGTCAAAGGGAACAAACTTGCACTTACAATGATCTGATATACAAACTTGGCAACTGTATTAGTGACTTTTCTTCGAGCTATGACAAAATATCTAATAGAAGCAAATTAAGGAACAGTGTGGGTGATGGTTCCAGAGAGAGAGAGTTTGGCTCATTGTGACGGGAAATGCATGGCCGTGATGGAAGAGGAGAGAGAACAGGCCCAGAAGCAGGGACCACACCTGTATGTTGCCTTGTGAAGTTGGGCTGTTTGCTATGGTCCAACCAAATTGCTGTTGCTTCGATCTGCCAAAACTGAAAGAACACAATCTGTGCAGTCATAAACTTCAAAGGCAAGCCTTTAATGACCCACTTCAACCTGCCTGGCCCTCCAAAGGCTGCTCTACCTTCAAACTAGCCCTGTAAGTGCCCAGGAGATGGCTCAATGAGGAAAGTACTTGCTGGGAAAGTAGGAGTTGGTATCTGGATTCAAATCCCGAGCACTCTGATGAAATCCAGGTGTGGAGTCTATAACCCAGTGTGTGTGTTGGGGGAGGAAGACAGGTGAAAACGAAGTGTCATCCAACTGCTCTAGTCAAAATGGGAAGCTCTAGGTTCAGTGAGAGATCGTGTCTCAAAAACAAAAGCATAGAACAGTAGAGGCAGATACCCTCTGACTTTTAAATGTGCATGCATGGGTGAATACCTTCACTCCCACACATGTGCACACATATGCACCACACACGTGCATACACATACTAAATATTTTAAAAAAATGATAATTGGAAAAATATCCCCCCAAACTGGAGCCTTAAAACATGAGTTCTGGGTGATGGTCCAGATTTAGGTCACAAATGACATTACTTGGCACATTTGTTGGTCATAAGTGTTCTGCCCACATTTAAAAAAATGATAGCTCATATCAGGTGATAGGCCAAGTGACTTGATTTTCTGAACTCATTTCACAATAAAAAAATTCATCAGGTCACCACAACATGCGCCTTTAAAAGATGCAGCTTTTCTTTGCCAGTCACATCTCAATGTAGCTGGGAAATTAAAAACAAAAAATCTATTCAACCATATGCTAACAGCCTGGACTAGCCATGTAATTTCCGTGAAGTCTTTTCAAACAAAATCCCTGTTGGGTGGAGAAAGCCACCTGGCACCAAGCTGGCCACATATTTCCCAACATATTAAATGAATGTGAACTCTCTCTGAGACTGTCACTGAGTCTCCATCCAGAAGTTAATCTCAAGTACTTAAGTTTAAAACAATAACCTACAGACGACATGTCTTTTGGCAGACAAAAGCAGTGTGATTTGGCTTCCACGGTGAATAGCCAGGCTTCACCAGGCAGCACAGAGTGGTTTAAAAGGAAAACCCTCCACAGACAAAGGAGCGTTTGTGAAGTGTAGTAGGATCTTATGTTTTAACTGTGTTTAAATTCTCCTATAATAATGTTAGCATGAAGATTTTATCCTTATCATGCCTTGGATGCCTAAACTGCTGCTACTTGCAGAGTTGGCACTATGCTTTTTGATAAAGCTAAATGCATATGTAAAATAAAGTCTTTTTCTTTCTTTCTTTTTTTAATCACTTTCACTCTGTCAGTACAAGTCTGTGCCCAGATGCATGGAGATGTTTATCCCCCTGCAAGGAATTCTCTGACACCAGCTGGGTGTTCTACAATTCAGTTCAATTCTGATACTGACAATTGTCAATGAAGACTCCACAAACAAAGGACTTGGACACGAAAGACAGCCTCTGAAGCTGCAAATAACGGCTGCCAGGGCTAGGTTGTCACTCTCCTCTGCCCTGGGTCAAGGTCCCTACATCTTCTCACAGTCTATAACTTGATAGGATAGCTTCAGATCATAGGAAACCTTTTAGCAATTTCTCATACAATAATGGATATGACCAAGGACACAGATGTGCAGCCAGATGCTGAGATACAAAGGCAAGGTTATGGGGAGGGGCTTCAAGACTCCGTGCCAGCCAGGCGTCCCATGACATGTTCAACCCCCACAAACTCTCCCAACTCCTAGTTCGTGAATATTCATAGAATCTTCACCATTTGGGGATAATCAAGCAATCAGTCTCCCCTTGCTGAAGATGGGAAGTAGGCTCCATGTTCCAAGCTTGTCATCCTGGCTTGACCTTCTTGGTGCTCAAACCCCACCTTTAAATAGAATGAGGATGTCTGTTTATGTCTCCTAAAATAAAGATGCTTCTTTTGACTGGGAAAGGCTAAGGCATTGGAGTTTCTACTGTATGCTATGAACAGGTAGAGCTTGGGCCTCTTCGTATTTATACATGCATATGTAGACACATAGAGGAATTCTTTCTGGGAAAGAACATGCACATTCTTTCTCACCAGAAGTCTGATTTTGATGGAAAACTCCAGGAGGTAAGCACTCTGGTACTTTTCCAAGGTCTTAATAAAAGAGACTGACTCTTCAAACAAGTGCTTGCTTGGAACATGGAACTGAGCAAATGTTTTCTGCCCAGCAATTTCCACACTCAAAGACCATTTCAGAGAAATCCATATAACCCTTCCCTGAGGGGACTTCCCAGGCTTGGAATGCATCTACATTCATCTAAATACACCAATAAGCAGGGAAGGTGCAGGAAAGTGGCTAGGAGGACAGTTCCAAAGCACCTCTTTGAATTATAAGCAACTGAAGACCAACGTTGGAAACAGTCTCATGATCCAGGAATTCCAAAAACCTAAACAGTGATGTTTGAATCCATTATAGTTTATGGTGGCCTCAAAACAGGCAAGCACTAAATGCCCCTAGGTGAGGATTGTTTTAGCTGCCTGGAAGCTTTGTAGGAGGAGCCTATGGGCCTCCTCAGTCTTAACCCAGTTCCCTCATCTGATCACAGGGAGAACAAAACCTATCCTAGGTGAAGGCAGAAATATAGATGGAGAGATGACTGGGGTAGCTGCCATGTAGTAAATGTTTTGTTGTGGTTATTTGGTTACCCCAAAGACTGGCAGGGAAGGTGCTATGATTTTAGGTGCACTCTGAATAGGAAAAAAAATGATTGTTCATCCAAAACTGGACATGGAGCATAATGGAGAAAAAGGTAGCTAATGGGTCCTGGGGAGGCTCAATTGGTAAAGTGCTTGCCATATAAGCACAAGGACCTAAATTCCAATCCTAGCACCTATGGGGAAAAAGCCCTCAACACAGTGATGGGAATGCCCAGACCTGGGAAAAGTGGTCATCTAGAAGCTCACCAGCCCACTAGCCCAGTTCAAGGATTAGTTATGGGACAAATATTGCCCAATATTTGAAACCAACTCATTAAAACTACTGCCTTCCCAGAGGAGAAGACGATACCCCAAACTTTTCAAAACATTGTTTCCTTACGCAGTTGGGTTTCTACCATTCATTGTGTGGTGAACACCACCTTCTTAACACATTTTCTTTTTATTCCTCATTCATATAAGAGTCTTTCAAATCCAGCCAAATGCATGCCACAAGGGAATTATGAATTGACTGCAGAGCACGAGGAAGTGGAATAGAGAAACTATCAACATGCAAATTTTACATAAAAAAATGTCAAAATTCCCAGGGCCAAGTCAGGCCAACTGACATGAATCCACCCCTTACACCGATGAAAAGCAGAAAACCCAGGCAGGAGAGAGGATTCCAGAACTGTCCCTCTCTTTTTTTTTCTTTGTATCCTTTAACCCTTCTCACACAATGTAAGGCATTGAATAACCAGACCTAGCTAGAGAGAGAGAGACCTCAGCTACCTCAGCTACTCAGCTATAGGGAAATCTTTCTCTTCCTCTCTCTCTCTCTCTCTCTCTCTCTCTCTCTCTCTCTCTCTCTCTCTCTCTCCTCCCCTTTGCCACACAAATACTTTTGTATAATTTAAATCCTCACAATATATATTGACAAACATTCAAAAGCAAAAAAAAAAATAAAAATAAAAAAAATCTGTTCATGCCCAAATCTGGGCTGACTCTTACACTTTTTTCTTATATTTGGAAAAATAAAATAGTCATCGCCATATTTCCCAAAGAGTCAGTGTGGCCCAGCACTGTAAAGTCCTTATGACACTAATCACTCAACCTCCAATATCACTTTGCTTTCTGTCCTCAGGGCTTCACTGACATTTCTAGCAACACCAAGATGCTGCAGGGACAAAAGAAAGGCCCTCTGCTTCTTAGGAGTGGGGTTAAGAGCAGATAAAGTATTAGAAGCTTAGAGAAAAGAAGAGACAAGAAGATGAACGGGGCTGCCTAGCACTAGGAGAAGCCAGACCACCTAACTTACCTAGTGGATGCAAAGCTGAGGCTTTTCCCCTCTCTCATCTCCCTCTCCCCCCCTCCTTGCACGTGCACGTGGGGGTCCAACAATAACCTTGGATGCCAGGCTTTTCTTCGCCTTGCTTGTGCAAAGGGTCTCTTGATGTTCCTGGCTGCACAATTCATGCTAGCTGGCCCATGAGCTCCCAAGGAGTCTCTGTCTGTCTCCCATCTTCCTGTAGGGTACTGGGATTACAGGATTGCACTACTGCATCTGGGGATTGAAACTCAAGTCCTTACACTGGCATGACATCACCCACTGAGCCTTCTCTCAGTCCAGCCCCCTCCCTTCGGTTTTGAACAAGTCTCTTTCCTTGTCCTTGAACCATCTATGGTTATTAAGTGTCCTTGTGACCTTCCCCGGTATCCAGCTTTTGTCTTGTCCTTGCAATTCCTCCTCCTCCTCCTCCTCCTCCTCCTCCTCCTCCTCCTCCTCCTTCTCCTCCTCCTCCTCCTCCCCCCTCCTCTTTCCTCCCAGTTCTCCTCTATCTCCTCATCCCGAGACTATACCAAACACTACTCTATCACGTATTCCCAACGTGGATCTCAGGACACTCTGTCCTCCAAAACAATTCAGGGTTCAGGTCCCCCATCCCTGCCCTGCCTGTGATACTCTGAAACCCTACTTTGTGTTCTCTCCTCTTCCCTGCTGCTCACTAAAGACATTTTCTATCTAACTAAGCAAAGCAGACATTTAAACATTTGTCAAATGAATGCAACTAACCCTGTTTACACTCCCAATGCTCGAAGTTCCTGAGGAAGTAAAGAAGCACACTCAGCAGGCATGAGCTTTCCAGAACTTCAAGGGCCAATGTTTTCTGAGAAATGGACTTAAATATCCCCCAGTAGGCAGTATTTGGCAATCCCTCTAGCCACTGCTTGATTTAGCCTGCTCCTTGTTTGTTTGGGTAATTGACTGGCTTAATAGCTGTGACTCCCCAGGTCAGTGATTCCCAGTTCTATTGTGCAGTGATTACCCTGCATGGTATAACCACGGAGACTCCTGAAAGCCCAGGCTGCACTCAGGCACATTAAGCAGCGCACACCCCTGGGGGTGAGATCCAGGCATCAGTGTTTTCAAAGCTCCTCTGCTGATTTCCATGCACAGCCAGGACCAGCTGCTAATGACAGAGAGTGAGTGATGTTGTTGCCTGAATCTGATGCCAACTTTTCTCATTGCTGCAGACTGAGGCCAAGCAAGGAAGAGAGTTCAACTGAGTATGAATCCCACGCTAAAAGAAATGCCTCCTGTGCCCCACTTCCTACCATGGTGCACACTCCTGTGAACCTAGTTTCTGTATGATAGGGCACAACCTAGTTTCTGTATCTAGGGCACATGACCTTGGCAAATTGTTAAAAAGCATCACCTTGGGGAAGTAATCATAGACTTCCGATTTTAGGGTGAAAAATCTCAGTGTGAGGCTGGTGATCCCCGCAAAGGCAGTGAGAGGCATTGTGTGTGATTCCCCTCCCACCTACAATAGCAAAAACTGTAGCCTTCCTTTGTCCCTATGAGTCAGCTCAGGAACTAATACAGAAAAGGCCTAACCCTTGAGGGAAATTGATTCAAACAGGTAGTTATAGCAGGTTCACATGAGATTTTTTTTTAAGCCAGAGAAGTTTCAATATATATACTGTCACTGCTGAGTGCAATCACAGAGCAGAGCCGTAGAAGTTTTTTCCTCTCTGTGGAAGAAATCATGAGAACTGAATATGCTTTTAAAGACTAGTTAAAAGAGAGACGGTGCTGATGGTGAGACCCGATTTCCCCCCACCCACTTCTAGCAGAATCTGTTCAATTATTCCATGGAAATTACTAGTAGGTTCCCACGATGCTTGTATGTATGCTTTATTGTCAAAGTACTCATTGGTGTGGGTATAAATTGTTATTAAACTTCTCAGAGGCTTTCTGCTGATCCTTTCTGGGACTAAAAGAAAACAAAACTTTTATATGCTACCTTTTTAAAGAGCTAGCATATTTACAGGTGCTAGTGTGGGTGATAGCCCTCAGGGGTTTGTAGAAGGAAGCCTAAATCTGCTCCATGTTAGCAATCTGGAAAACGTAAGGCCCAGACGCTGACTGTTCATCTGTAGACTGACTCAGAGTCACTGTGGCCCAGCTTGCAATATACACCTCACGATGCTATGGGAGTGAGGCTCTTTCAATAGACACTACTTTGTGTCGTGAATTTGGAATTTTTTCCCTGGGCTGCTGATTCGCAGTGTGGTACTTAACTAATGTTGGACAGCTGCAGCAAGATTGCCAGCCAGCCAGATCATCAATCAACAGACACTCAATAGTATGCTGTGCTCCAAGCAACAATGTTTGGCAAGGTGGATTGTGTGCCCTGTCCATTATAAACTAAAAAGCTTCAATACCTCATTAAACAAATAAAGTCCTTACTCGGCAGTCAAGAGTACCTGCTCCTCTTACAGAGGTCCTGGTTTCAGTTCCCAGCACCCATGTGCTGGTGACTCACAATTATCTGTAATTATAAAATGATTCAACACCCTCTACTCACTTCCAGGAGCACATATTTCATGCAGACACTCATGCATAAAACAAAAATATATACAATTATTTTTTAAAAATGCATTCATAAACAACTATTTTCCTTCCTTGGGTCATTTTACCACTTAGGCAATGATATAGGAAGAAATCTGAGAATCCAAAGACCAGTGTTCAAATCCAAAGTCTTCTGTTGATTTGCTACAGTCCAAGAAACATGACTCCTACCTCTAAATCCCAGTTTCCTTAGGAAGAAATTGAAAGTTACAAAACCCATGGGAGAAAGCAATGCCTTAAGAGCTCCCAGAGCTAGCCTTTTGTTATGGAACTTCCTGATGAGGTGGTCCTTCAGCAAAGAGGCTGACCACTCAGCCTTCTCCAGAATAGCCAGAGAGGTCAAGAGGCCAGCAAATAAAACTGTAGGCCAGAAAGCATCTAAAATTAGTTGACTCATGATTTCCAGTCAAGTTCTAGAATTATAGAAGCAACATGAACCTCTGGGGGCATAATTATAGCTCTGGAATGTGTTGACTTTGTGGCTGTGTTGGGCTATGTTCTTGGTAGCAATGCCTGAGCAGCCCCACTGCTAACCTCAAACAAGAGTAACCAATCTTAATGCTAAGAGTTCCACTGTTTCTACAGAAAAGACATGTTCAAGTCCAATACCCTGCCATAGTAAATGAGCCAGGCTCCCTCAAAGGATGCAAATGTTTGCTCATAGCCCTAGAACAATGTCATTGCTTGTTGCTTCTGGCAGTGTTCAGACAAACAAAGGCAGAAATTTCAGCTAAGATGTTTTTTAAACCTGTGTACACCATCATTGTGAAGTGATCAAGCATAGTATCCTAGTTTGTTGTGACTGCTGTAACAAATGACCATGGACAGAGTGGTTTTAACAACAAATGAATATTTCCCACAGTTCTGGAGGCTGGAAGTACAAGGTCCAGGTACCTGCAGATCCACTGTCTGGTGACAGCTTGCCTACTGGCTTGCCAGCACCTGGCTTCTTGTTGTGTACACACATGGCCAACAGAAAGCTAGGCAGCTTTCCACTTGGCCTCTGTGCTAATCAAATGCATGAGGACCCTACCCTCAGTACATAAGCATCTCCAGGATAGCCTGTCTTCTAATAGCAGCACACTGAGACCAAAGGCTAAATAAGCATCATGCATAGGTTTAGGGAAACCAAGCACCAAAAATTGCTGAATCCTAAAGTATGTGTTTCGATTACGGTTTCTACAGATGCATGTCAAGCTTTACAGTTCCCTGGACTCTTGCTTTGTAAATAATTGGTTTTTCATAGCCATATATTACACCTTCATGTGTTCAGACAAGCACAGGTGGGAAATATTAATATTAATAATAATAATAATAATAATAATGTCTGTGCTGACCATGCATAGACACTTGGTCTTATCACTATTCTGTAAATAGTCTAGTATAATAACAAACATGTAGCATTTGCATTATATAGATATTGTGTTATGTAGAAACGGTGTAAAGAATACAGAGGACCGTCTGGAGATACAATACCATTTTGGATAATAGGTTGATTTTCCTTGCACTTTGATGCCAAGTAAAGACTCAGGAACCAGTCCCCTAAAGACAACCCGAGGCAATTGCACTCCTCTTGCCTCTTCACTTGGTGCTGTCGATGACACCTTGAAGCCTCTGCTGAGCCTGCCTAGAGCAGTTCTGTCTGGGTCATGCATTTAGAATTCACTTATGGAGTCACTTCTGAGAAACAACCTTTGCCTCCTCCCTGGACCAGAAGGCAAAGCTGCTAGAATGTTAGCCCACCTGGCCCCACTTCCTGTCCAGGTGTGCCTGGGGCTACAGAAGCCTGCTCTATCACTGCTTCCCCAGAGTCACATTGACTGAAAGCCGAATCCCAAACACCCAACGCCCACACACAGGCACATTAGCTCTACTCTTCTCTGGCCACACGTGATCACCTAGGACAGTTTAGCCTTGGAGATGCGGCTGGGTGTCTGATCAAAACTGTGTTTTCTCTTTTATAACATGAAGCATCTCTGGGCTTAGAGCCACAAGGAATGTAAGCCATGGTCCAGCCCACACCCATAAGCACTGTAGATTCACGAGAAAATCAGCCTAAGGCAGTGGTCCAGAGGGAAATATGACTTGTAAGAGAATACCAGCTTACTATCTGTATGGTCAGCTGGACTTCCCAGAAACCTGGTTCAGCTCTGAAGAAAAGACAGCTGTTAGTGGCCATTGCTCATGGAAATCGGGAAGTCTTAGTCTCACCATCTGTCCATGCCTTGGATTCTTACCTCTAAGGATGACCATATCCCTACCAACAGCTAAAAAAAAAAAAGGATCTAGAACGCCCCACCTATAACTATCCCCAGACCTCAAGATGCAGAGTACATTACAGCACCAAGCAGAACCCCAATGAGATTTAACAGCCATGTTCACCAGGTCTAAATTTTTGTCTTGTACCCCCCAAAGTGGCTGAGCCCTCCACACTACTCCTTCTCTGCATTCATTTTGATGGCATATTTCAGTCTCAGGGTGATGGGTCAACTGCTCCCAATTTCTTTTACTTTTATGCTGCCCCTCTTCCTCTCCCACCTGCAGAGCCTGGCACCATGTTCAGCACTGAATGAAATATGGAACTGGGAATTCACCCAGGGAGTCTCTTCTCAGTATTAGCCCCTGTCCCCTTCCCTGGACCAGAAGGCAAAGCTGCACAATGACCATATGTCAAATGCTCAGTCTGTTTAGCAACAGCTGAGAAAGCATTTTGTTAAGTCGAGTCTCAGACATGTGATCTTTCTGGCTCAGCTTTCTGAGTGCCTGATTCTTCAAACAGGACTTTCATGATGCTGTGTCCCCTCTCTATGCTCCATCTCATGCCCGGCACCCCATCCTTTTCCCTCAAGAAGTCTCAATTATTAGACTAAGGCAGATCTCAGCCATTAGCTGTCTAAACAGCCCTTAAGTTTTTCATGGTACTTACCACATGGTTCTACAGCCCGGCAGTGCCCAGATCCCCTTCACCTTGGCATCCCATGGCTACACATGCAGCAAGCCCTCAAAAACTAATTGCTAAGTAATATAAATAATGATCAATAATTATTTGCAGCCAAGAAAATAGATGTCCAACTTTACTCATATTGTGAGAAAGTTTAAAACACACCAGATTTTTAAAGAAATAATAAAATACACTGGAATGACCTCCCCCCATCAAAAACAAAAACAAAACTAGCTTAATGGACTTTGGAGATGGCTCACTGAGTAGAGCACTTGCTTCGTAATCATGAGAACATGCGTTTGAATGCCCCAGGGTCACATAAAAACTAGGCTGGGCAGCATGTACTTGTGAACCCAGTACTGAGGGGTCAGAGACAGGTGGATCCTGGGGGCTTACTGGTAAGCCATTCTAGCCCAAACAGCAAACTCCAAGTGGAGTAGAATGAAAGACCCTGTCTGTAGGGAGACACCGTAACTATGCCTTCTAAGGACTGGCTTACAGGTGTGCCGGACCACACCCGTCAGGGTGTGGTCAAGGTGATGTCAGGGTGATTTGGGAGAGGTTTAAAGGGACAGACAAGGCACATGGGAGCTCTCTCACCTTGCTGCTTTGGCACACTCTGGCTTGCTGTTGGCTGGCATTTATCTGTTAAAAGTTATCTTAACCTTACAGATTTCGTATCAGTTATTCACCGCTTTACCTGTCTCCAAAAATGAGATGAAAAGCAATGGAGAAAGTCACCTGACATCCACATCTGACCTCCACACAGGCATGTAAGAGTGAGTGTGCAGACACACACACACACACACACACACACACACACACACACACACACACACAAACACACACGGAAGCATGGTGTACATAGGGAAACACTCAGGTATTTCTGATTGGGCTGCTCATTGGTATTCATTGGCGAGGAGTCAATGGGAAATATGTGTACAAGTCACATTTGGCCTATGGGTACATGTGCTTGAACTTCTGGAAATGACAGAGGCAAGCTGCTAATCATTGCAATACCTATGAGGACAACAAAAGACTACAGAAAACTTCAGCAACCTCCAGGAAGTTAAAATGCAGCTCATTAAACACAGAAACGGGACAGCGCAGAATGGTGTGCAGTGTAAGTGAGGAAGAAGGGGACACCAATAAAACAGCCTCAGAAGAGCACCTGTCATGAAAGACCAGAGAAAGAAGAGGCTGCAGAACTGGAGGAGAAGAGAGGGACACTTAGCTGAACAGGCTGTAGACGTAGGTAAGCTGTGTGTCACCTACATAAATAAAAAAATCAGTGCCCAACAAAATATTCTTTCAATCTACATGACCCCTGAAGTTACATTTATGAAGGAGATGTATGAAGACCAACAAGTCATCTGCTGTTAGTATTTAAGCATCCTACTTTTAAACTACAAGATTTAGGTCTGGGGATGTAGCTGAGGGATACATCTGCTTGACTAGAATGCAGAGGGCAGGCCCTGCATCCAATCCACAACACTGCCAGTAAGTTATTTAAATTCAAAATTCCAACAGTTCATGGAAACTTTTAACCAAACAGCAAACAGAAATCCACTGCAGTTGTATTCATGCCCATTTTATAACCATTATAACCATTTTATAACCAGGACTAAGCCAAGCAGAGGGAAGATAGAGAAATTGCTTATGTGAAACTACAACTGGCTGCCATTCCTAAGCCTGCATCTCATCCTACACCTCTCAGGGACAGTCTCTGAACTTCATCGGTGATAGTATAGAGGCTCTGCCGATTTTAAATACCTATCATTGTTAAATTGACAAGATAAACTGAATACTCAGCCAGGGAGACTATGGTCAGAAAATTCAACTCGATGACATTTTGCACTGGCCCCTGTAGATTCAAAGAAATTAAGGATGAGTTCTGCCTCATCCCCAAGGGAGGACCACCTTGCCTGAGACTGCGGCATTACCACCTCCAAAGGCAGCCAAATTATGATCCAAGGACTGTTGATGGAAGAAGCATGAACCTTAGCGCTCAGCTGTCCAGGACCCGGTAGTACATGGGCTTGAAGCTAAGTGCACTGGATGGAGGTTGACGGGCTATTTACTGTCATGCTGAGTCTTGGCTTGCTCATCTGACCCAAAGGGGGAGAAATAATGAGTATCCTTTACCTGATCTGGGACAAAAGTGGCTTAGATTGGGAGATTTTTTTTTTCTCTTCACATCTTGGAATAAGCGCATGAACAGAAGAGATACCTTGAGTACGAGATCTAAGTATAAACACGAGTCGCTTGTTTCACCTGCATCTCCCGCACACTGTCTGAGAGAATGTTTTGAGTAATCTTGAGCATGAAGCAATGCTTTGTGAGTGGAATTTTCCATTTGTGGTATCGTGTGAATGTGGTTTGATAAAGTTTCAGCTTTGGCATCTTTGGTGATGCTTAAGTTCATGAGAAATACATGGGATAGCATGTACAAAGAACAAAACCAAAGACAAACAAATAAACGACAAAAAAAATAGTTGCTCTTCCTTAGGGAAGCTCTAACAAGAGGTAAGCACACACCCAAGTTAACCACATGGACTGCAGCAGTCGGAACCACATGTCTTGACATTTTTCCTAAGTCCCCTGGGCTCCAGAGTCAGGCTGTCTGCACCAAGAATTCTACATCCATACTGACTTCTGTTGAGATTTCACCCAAGTCACTTCTCTACGCCTCAGTTTCCAAATCTTCAAAACAAGCTAGCAATGATTCCTCCCTATGTGGATATAAAAGGGACCAAGACTGTGTCTCAGGTCTACCAATGCTTCAACCAGCAATAGTTCTCATGCCTCAGAATAAACATCCATTTGGTTCTGAATGGCACTGCCCAGCACTGGGTTGGGGATAGTGTCAACCCCTCTGACGTTCTCCCCCTCAAATCATGCTCTTGTCAAGTCTATGTTTCCACATATTTGTGCATTTGCTTGCTTAGAAACTCCTGTTAAGAGCTTCATAAACACACTCAATAGAAAAAAACAAACAAACAGCTAATCAGTTCACCTCAGAAAAGCTCTATCTAGGATGATTCTTTTTTAAATCTCTGAATCTCTTTTTTGGGGCTACTCCAGTTCTTAAAGAGTTGGGTAACAACATTTCTGTCTCCCTTACATTGCCTTCTAGATTTATTTGTTGAAAGCCCACTAGGGGGTTCAAACTCCCATCCAGGCAAGCCTGGGAGAGAGAAACTGGCTCTGGGGTCATTGGAGACCAAAACAAAACACAGATGGTAATAATGCCTGTGAGAGGGATGGCATGGTGTCCTAAATGCAGAAGAAGGAAGAAAAGACAAGTTGGAGACATTTTTTACCTACAGTATTCCACATGCTGTTAGAACACAGCAAAGGCAGCTGCTGAATCTAATCATCTTTAAAGACAAGATAAAATCGTAAAGATGAGGTTTCCACCCCCCAGGTAAAAGTCAGAGCAAAAGAAGCTAACACCACGCCCTCAGCATACTTTCAAAGGAGGTCACAGACCTCCGAAACTGGGTTGGCAGAAGTTAACGGTAAAAGGGCACTACTTTGGTGTTAAATAGCCCCCCCCAAAGGTAAGGTGAATCCAAAGGACAGAGAAGAAGCCCCAGCTTCCTAAAATGTTTTCCCAAAGTCAATCAATTCAGTGAAAATTCCCTTTGCCAATTGTTCAGGCTAGTACACTTCAATAAAAATTAATAAGTAAATAAAACCAGAGCTAATGAGAATGTCATCAAATTGTACTCATACACTGAGGATGGGGACTTACGGAGCGCACTCCTAGGATTAATTAAGGAGTAGATTCTACCTCTAGGGACTCAGCCGAAGGCAACATTCAGGAGGAGATGGGGAGATTCAACTGCAATGATGTTCATTTTCATTGGGCTAACAATAGAAAAGAAAATGATGTCTCAACTACCAATAAGATTTGCAACATGTTTTAAAACTTTATGGGGTGCATCACGTGTGCAGTGACACATGTCAACATGTATGGAGGCCAGAGGTTGTCCTCTGGTATCTTCCTCAATCATTTCTCTATCTTTTTTCCACCTCCAATTCTGAGACAGGCTCTCTCACTGACCCTGGAGCTCTTCAGTTAGCTAGACAGGCTAGCCTGTTAGCTCCTGGGATCTGCCTGTCTCTGCTCCCCTGGTACTGGAGTCATTAACACTCAACAACATACCCAACTTTCACATGGGTGCTGGGTAACTTAACTCAATCCCTGGTCTTTGCCCAGTGAGCTCACTACCCACTGAGCCATCTTGCCAATCCCTAAAGCTCAAATAAAAAGAAATTCATTGCTATGACTAATTGCTCACACCATATTGCTGGAAGGTAAATTCAAGTTATAAAACATATGTAGTATGAGTTTATTTCTTCAAAATGCAAATGTTAAATCTCCCCTATCTGAAATGCTTGGGGACCAGAATGGTTCACATTTCAGAATTTTTTTGATTTGGAACTATTTACATAGTCTTCAGTCATTGAGTCTTTATAATCCACAGCTCTGAAATCTCTGAATCCAGACTGAGACAATCAGACCAGGTTTTTCAGACAAAGAATGCACAATGGCTCACCCATCTGTTCCCCTTACAGAGATCTGTTGTTATTTTTATCTTTTATTATCTATGTATACTTACCTGTGTAACAATGAACAAATACCATCTGTCAATTTTTGAAAGGCATCTTCTGGAAATAGACCTTCCCCATTGCTTGATAATGTCTGTCATGTTCTTTCTTCTAATTAGACTGCCAGGGTTATGCCAATAAGGTTTGTGGGTCCAAAATGTTACATATATGTGTTGTTGAGAATGACTTTATGAGTCTTTTAAAAATGAATTGCCCTATTAGAAGGAGTGTCTTAATCTCAGAAAGTATTCCCCAGCCTGCTGGGCAATTTTCATTCCATCCCTGCCCAACAGAGCATTTTGTTTACAGTGAACATTCAAGATTGGCACTGAGCATACAGCCTACAGATGGCCAGCTGACTCTCGGGCAAATGCTGGGATTCACCACACACTTTGGTCCTTGCATCTCTGCACCTTTGGGAAAATTCCTGCCTGGATTCTACCAATCCAAAAGCTCACCAATATAGTACACAGCTAGTGTTGTGCATAAAGTAATTTGGGATCTGTGAATTGTATTAAATTGAAGACAATAAACTTCATTTTGTTCCCCTCCTCCCTTTATTTTTTTAATTTCCTGTCTTTATTATTTCTGGTTCTGTCTCATTTTGTTGTTGTTGTTGTTGTGACCAGAAATACAACTGGTGGGAACTGTAAAGGTTAAGTTGTCCAAAAAGAAATCAGGGTAAAGTTTATACTCTAAAGATTGAGAGTGTATACACAATCTTCTCTATGACTATACAGAAAGCCTCTGAACAAAGAGCTACACATGGAGATCCTGACACCAAAACAAAACCAAAAAGAAGGCATGCACATGTTTTTAAGGCTGTGTTTTAAACCTTATTGAAGGAAGTGTGTGCAAGTGTTGCCTCTAGTGTGTGTGACGACTTCAAATGCAACCAGCAGCTTCCTGTGATAACTATGCAGGGCCCTCAGCAAACTCTCCAGTGAGAGTGCACCCCTCTAAAACTGTGGTCACTGAAGCAAAGCAGTTCCTCAGTTCCAATGTCCACAACAGCATTTTAAACGGACCTCACAAAATGCCCTTCATGTTATAACCCTCACCACTGATGCAAAGTCGTCAGCTTTTAAGTAGCTTATAAGTAGCAAACTGTAAGTGATATGAACTAGTTACTAGTATGCTTCAATGGGCTATACACATAAGCCCTGATAAAATACAGTTGCCATGCATTTCATGTTGAATCTCCCATATAATGACACTTAATCATAGGTGATCTTAATATGCTCGCACACACACATCTTTACAGTAAGCGTATCCACAGAGATGCAGAATACCAGGGAACTCTGTCTTGTTTCAGTGAACAGCATAATGCTGTCTTTACTCCGTTTCCATTTGTTTCTCCCAAATAACTCATCTCATCTTAATGGGTGTAAGTAAACATCTCCACACACCCCAAAAAGAATGAAAAAAATACTGAGACAGAAAATCCTAAAGTAGAGCAAGCCATCTTACCATCTGCGTTGTTCATGGTGTGGGTCACTGGGAACTCCGACAACCATCCAGCAGCGTTTCTTCCCAGGATGAAGTCTGTTGGCTACTGAAAACAAAAGTTCCTTCTGCAGTCAGCCCTGGATAGCGTTTTACTTTTTTCTTTCCTTCCAAAAGAGCACTGGGCTGGGTCTGGGGGGCACAGGAGTGACAGCTCACATCTTCTCAGATGACCCAGAGAAAGTGGGTTCCCGGTGACGCCTGTGTCAGAGACTCTTGGGGCTTTAATCCTGCAGTGACACATCTGGGGAAACTATGAACAGGAAACTCAGAGCTAGGCAGTAAGCCAGAATCATTCAGCAAACGTGCCAAGACCTTATGAAATGTTAGTGCCCTGGCTGCACATGAGTCTCCCACGTTTCACAAGGCAGGCTTTCTCTCCTTGCCTAACCTCACATTAAATCTAAAGGACACCAATACCTACACCTGGCCTGGGATTGCAGTCCTGCTCTGAGTTCTTCACAGACACAACCTTGCCTGGGATCTCATCCCATCCCACCCCACCCTCCCACCCCCACACCCACTCTGCCTTCAGAGCAATGTCCCCTGAGACAAGTCTGCAGGCAATGTCACAATACTTTATTTAGTTCTACAGAGAAAGGGGACCCAGAGTCCCACACGTTCCAGCCTGGTGCATCCCAAACAGGGCTTTCTCACTTTCTGTCCTTCCTGGGTCCTGCACTCAAGAGAACATTGTCAGTGACACAAGAGTCTGACCCATCACCATGCTGGTCTTGACTCTGCCAGCACAGGAAGCAAGTCAGCTAACTGCCGACTCCAGGACTGAGAACCCCTGTCAGCTGGCCTTGATGGGCATTCCTGGTCACTGTCATTATTCTCTCCAAGATATCTTTATGCAACTCAGAATGATTGTCACACTGACTGTCAAAGACAGTGGCTGAACTTTGGTTCTTCATGTGAGTGCTTGAACCCCTTTTCTGCTAATTTCCTTCCATGGGACCCCACAGAGAATATCTCTTCTCTTTTTCCACCTCATCATCTTGCAGTATTTTCTGCTTTTCCCTGGAAAACATCCCCTTGGGCACTCTGGGGTTATGTCCCCTGTTTAGACTTTACCTTCTCTCTGCAAGGGCTGGCAGGGATCTGGGTCAGGCTTTTTCTGGGAAATGTAAGTTTTAGATCCATTTTGAAGATGAAAAAAAGCGTTCTATATTAAGTTCATTTCCCAAGACGCCCTATCCAGGCAGAGGAGGAAGCCTTATCTGTTGTAGCTCTTTGAGTCTTAACTGTGATCCAGACAAATGGTTTGGGAACAGGGTTTGTCCAGTCAGGAACTGTGCGGTTTCCTAACAGTCTGCCTCACCCTTCTGGGTGCCCTTTCCTGGAAGGCCTGGATCTAGGCAGCAACCAGGCAGCTGTGATGAACTGGCAATTAATGAAATCAAATGATCCAATTTAGTCCCAGACAGGAATGACAGCAACACTGAATGGCGGCTATGACATGGGAGGGCTGGGTGACCTTGGGGTGGTCTTGTGGCAATTCCAAGGCTCCCTACAATGGGAGACTGGTCTAAGCCACATGGTGAATCCACTGAGGCGGAGACCTAGCCTTGGAAGGCAGCTGAAAGGTGGAGCTTTCCATCCTTGCTCCAGTGGGGAGTGGGTTTTGGGAAGGACTAACCTGTCCGAATATGGGGTTCAAAGACAGGTCTGAAGAAAGGAGGCCCAACGCCAGACTCACTGTGGGCAAGATCTTCATCCTTCAGCCTGATGTATGCCTTTAGGGCTAGTCTAGCCAAGGGAGACAGAGGCTAATTCTGGGCAATAATGGAAAATTTGCCCTGAAGAGATGGTGGTTTATTTATTTATTTATTCATTTTGAGAATGTCATGCTTGCTTATAATGCATTTTGGTAAAATCCAGTCCCCATTCCCTCACCTCCAACTCTTCCTGCCCACCCCCCCTACTAGTTTTCCTTCTTTTGTCAAGCCTTCCTAAGACAAGGACAGAGCTAATCTTGAGAATGGAGTCCACACTCAAGGGAGGCTCTCCCAGGGAAGGACAGAAGAATGGCTCTTCACCAATCGAACCCAGATTATCTCTGGACTTTTAAGAAGTGAAGCCTGTGCGTCTTTCTGTCATTTAAGAGGTGAAGCCTGGCCAGGCAGTGGTGGCGCACACCTTTAATCCCAGCACTCAGGAGGCAGAGGCAGGTGGATCTCTGTGAGTTCGGGACCAGCCTGGCCTACAAGAGTGAATTCCAGGACAGCCTCCAAAGCCACAGAGAAACCCTGTCTTGAAAAAACAAAACAAAACAAACAAACAAACAAAAAAAGGCAAAGCCTGTGCATCTTTCTGTTATTTTTAAGGTGGATCAGGGGAATCAGAGTTTCAGTGATCTGAACCCCAACTGTCCCGACACCCGCAGCAGAGAGCAGTGACAGAGGAAGGGCAAGAGGGAGCACACTGTGGAGAAGGAGCCCTCCCTGCATCTCCTCCCCATGGTACAAACAGCTTGAGCATTACAGTCACTGGCTCCTCCCTGGCCTCTGCTTCTCCCTCCTCCCTTCCTCCAGGCCCCTTCCTCTCCTCTGGTCCTTTCCTTTCCAGTTCTTCCTTCTTCCCTCTCCTCCCATGTCCTTTCCCTTCTGTTCCCTCCTCCTCCTCTCATTTCCTCCCCTACTTCCTCCCTCCTCTTACCTCTCCTGTTTCTCATCCTATTTCTCCTCCTTCTTTTTGATTTTCCTCATATGAAGATACAAAGTGGGTAGGGAGGCTCTGAGTGGGGCCAGAAGCCACTGGACAAAGGAAAGCTGCCTTGGAGGGGCAGGGGGTGCTTGCAGCTTTCAGCCAGATGGCTGCCGGTGTTCTTACAGCCAAGCTAAAACACTCAGAAACACAGTGCCTTCTGAGAGCCATTGACTTAGAGGGTGAGAAAAGCTTCATTCCAGAGATGCTTCTGGCTTCCTAGAATGGACAAAGCAGAGATGCAGAGTGTGGGGTCACAGAAGGGAGAAAAGGGAGAAAGAGGAGAAGAGGAGTGGAGGAAGAGAAGCAGAAGAAAGAGAAGGGGCAGGAGGAAGAAGAGGAGGAGAAGGAGGGGAAGGAAGAAGCAGCAGCAGCAGCAGCAGAAGAAGAAGAAGAAGAAGAAGAAGAAGAAGAAGAAGAAGAAGAAGAAGAAGAAGAAGAAGAAGAAGAAGTCAGCATACTAACCCACCCAAGTCACTAAGCATTCTCCCAAGTAAGAGATTGCTACCCACACTTCTCCCTCTAACTAGTTTAACTTGTTCTTATTGAACAGCCTAGGAGAGAAGTTCCATTTGAAGGATGTTTCTGATCATCTTTTACTGCAGTTTCTTCTCCCCTACTCAACAATGAGTGACATATTTGAGATATATACAGCTGGTTAGCAGATAGGAAACCCACACATACACTTCTGTCCGGGCTTTCTCAGCTGCCTAGTCACCCATAGAGTTTAGGGGAAACACATAGTCATAGATGACAACAAAAATTCAACGCCAAAAGCGAATGGAAAATTTCCCAGACTCCTAGTTTCTTTCTGAGTGTTAATGTACGTAAGACTCTGAGCCAATTCTAAAGAATTTAGTGTTAAACGTGTCAGACAATGTGATAATAACACAGTATCACTGACAAACATGTCCTTGTATTCATGTATTGGTACATTAAAGGTCATAAACAACTTCCTATTTTCCTGGAAAATAGCAACTCAGAATCAGTGCGCATTTATAAATATGTTTTTTGAGACTAAAACCCTTGTGTTTCCTACATGAGAAGGGAGGATGAAGAAGCATGGATAGCAAGATGTTCATGATGACATATGAACATTTGGATCATTAAGAAAGAATAGTAGGCTCTTTCTCTGGGCCTGGGAATTCTGTGTTTTAATTAACTGATCTCTACAATGCCTTCCAGTAGCACATTCTGTTAGTTTAAGCTTTGTCCTCTTACACAGAGATAGCAGCTGTGCCATGCCCAATGGCCCTTTGCAACCTTTGTGGTCAGCCTGGGGGAATTAGGCTTGAATGCTTGCCTGCAGACTTTACTCATGTTCCAGGTAAGGGATGAACAATTCAGACTATCTTTTGCCTCCTCCAACCCACCAGACCCCTGAAGAGAATGGATCCTTGGTCTCCATACCTGTAGAATATAACTTTCACACCCACTAAAGTTTCTGGGATTTTTGAAGCCCAGATGAAGGAGCAGGGACATTCCCAAGTAAATTATTACCGACATTGTCTTCTGGCACTTAATGAAGCCAAGCTGCTGAGTAAAATCATGAATCGACTAAGAACTACTCAAGAAGGATGAAGCTCATTCAACCTTTTGTTTCATGAGGTTTTTCTGGTGGACAGAATTTAGTGAAACGGGACTTCTTGAAAATAATTTGCAAAGATCTTTCTTGTGAGTAAGAAGTTCAATGTGGTTAGTAGGGCTGGATACAAAAGATGTCCAGATGTGGGTCATCTGGAAGAGTGGATCTTAGCAACAGGCTCCAGGTTCTACAGTCAGTTCCTTCCTGACTCCTGTGTGTGCAGCAGACAGTCTCCTCCCAAGAAGGAAGCATCAAAGCAGTGCACAGACATGAACAGGGTGCCCTTCAGTTGTCCAGAGCCAAGGGATACAGAGAGATTCAGCAAGAAGAGTCATTTTCCCAAAGAGCAAATTCAAAGTGCTATGGTTGATATGTGATTTGTCTTTGAAGGTGCATGCATCAGAAGCCTGGTTCCCCTCCCTCCGCCCCCCCCGGAAGGATAGCCATGTTAAGAAGTGATGGGACATTTATGAGGTGGAATTTAGTGTAAGGTGGTTGAAGCATCATCCTCAAAATGGAGTGATACTTTCAGTTCCTAAATGAGAGTTATTAGGAAAGAGCAAATTTGGTTCATCCCATCCCCGGCTTCCTTTCTCACCATGTGATCTCTCTTACACGTGTGCAGCCACCATGACGTCATCCATCATGTGATGCAGTCAAGGGCCCATCAAGAGAATGAGAATCATGCTGTTTGAACTTTAAGCCTCCGGAAGTTTGACTTCTCTCAAAGTGCCCAACCTCAGGCATTCTGTTACAGCAACTGAAAACAGATTTATACAGTTATAAGGTTGGACTTGCATTTAAAGCAAAAATATTATAAATCAACATTGTCTAAAGAAACCAGATGGGATGCAGGCAGGTCCTTGTAGAGTTCCTGAGGCCATGAAGGAAGAAGGCCAAAGCCAAAGCCAAAGCAAGAGAGTGAGCTGAAAAGGACAACACCGACTCTCACAGCACACAGGCAGCACTGCCAAGCTGAGCGCATTCTGTGGAAGCCGGTGCTTAATGGCAAAGTCATCAAATGACCACACTGAAGTCACTGAGTAATCAAATCAGAATTCCTAAAGTATGGAGGTCAGAGGCTAAATGTAACACCATGAAATCAACACCGACAAATCTGAAATCCATCCTACTTCCTGGACAAAACAAAGTACACATTTACAAAAGCAAAAAAAAACATGGGTAGAAAAGAAAACCAACCAAATGTCTGGGCTGCAGTTGACTGGTGTGTCTACTATGAATCCTGTACTAAAGGAGACTGTGTGCTCAGCTGTCTCAGTACACTTACACTAACTGCCGGGAGATGTGGTAGTCTTCCTCAAGGCTGCCTCCTGGAGCAGTGCTTTTTAAGCACCCTCCCATCTCCCAGCAAAGAAAATGTTGTCAGGGGTTGCTCATAGCCAGAGAGGACTAGCAGGGCCATCCCACCTACAGGATGACTACCAGACTGTCTTGAGTGTACCCAAAGGCACCAAACTGAGGCAGAAGCCAGTTCTCTGTAGGTAGTAAGGAAAAAAAGGGCCTTTGATAAAACGGCAAATTGTTGTAGTAGAAATCATTCTGTGGTTAAAAGGCAGATTAATGATTAAAATGGCAACGCCTAAATCATTAAAGACGATAACAAAAGAGAGCATATGGCTGGGGATGAGGTAACCAAGCTGAATAGATAAGAGAACGGACAGGGCTCTGAGCCAGTGGCAGAGGCCAGCTAGCTCCTTCCCCCAAGCCTTTGATTGACGAGCACACATAGACACTACTGTTCTTCCATGTGCTCTGGCGTAATGCAGCTAACTATAGCAGACTAAGAGAAGATAGATGCTAAGACAGCCTCACACCATTTCAGGCCATCCTGTAGGCAAGGAGTCAATGAAGAAGACCTGGGGCTATTTCTTGGTAACTATGAAGAAGAAAGAGTTTTGTGTATAATTAGCAGCACGTGAGACACCTTCAAGGTCAGAGGTAGCAATGCCAACCAGTGACGAGCGGCTCCCAGTAAAGGCCAATAGCCAAAAACTCTGAAGTCAGAGATGGATGGATTGACAAGGCTGCAGCTGCTCCTGCTTGGTGTGTTATGGACAGACCACATGAACATTTTCTGGGTTCAGTCATAGGGGCATGTATATACCCTGTGGGCCTCCATTGATTGACCCACAACAGCCCAGAATGCTAAGCAATCTTAAAGCAGTTACTCCAGCCTTGTCCAGTTTTTAACCCAGCACTGTAAAAAGCCACAAAGAAACTCAATGTGTTTTCTTCCCCCTTTTGGGAACCCTTCCTACTCTCAGGAGTTCTCTCTTCATTAATGTCTTACTTTTTGTTAAACCATCTTCACAAAGCATTACTTAACTGCATCTTCAATAGCATGAGAGTGGGAACTCAAGGACCACTATCTTGGGTTGATTTTTTATGCACACTGAGCTTCTGGCATGTTAGATAATCAGGTCAAGTGCAACTGAAGCAAGAAGGGTCCCAGCAAACTCAAGAGTCCAAGTGATGGACCTCAGCAATGGAACCAAACAGCATGCTAGAGCTTTTGAGAAACCAATGAAACGGGCATCTTTAATTGTGAAGACCTCAGCAATGTGATGGGCTAAACCCAAAGATGGCACCTTCCTGTCCTTGAAGAATCCAAACAAAGGCCTTTGTGTTGGCTTCTACACTACAATTGCTTCTGTTATCTCCTCCAGGTCCTCTGATTTCAGCTATCTGTTTGGTGGGTTCTTTTATTTTCTTTTGCTTGCATGACAAATCAAGGTACTAGAGAGGGCATGCTCACACCACATGAATTAAAGTCAGAAACTGAGGTTGGCAGGGGGCAAATCTTAAAGAAGGATTCTGGTCTGTAGATTTCACCTCCTTTTCTCTCTCTTCTTGGTTCCTACATCTACATTGCTGTGAACTTTGGATGGCATCTTCAGTTCTGACAGTGGATAAGGAACTTACCGCTTTTAATACTGGAAGATAATCTGTTATGGTATTCATTATGTTTAACCACTAAATATGAGTCACAGACCAATAAACATGTCTGAATTGCTATGTTTCTAAATGTTATGTGAAACTGCATTCTTCCCAGTCATTCTCTGGCAGGACTTAAATGGTGTCTGGAGATTTTAAAGCCATTTAAAATTACAGAATTTAAAGATTATCTTTATTACAAAAGACGCAACCATGATACTTAAGATATGGAGAAATAAATAAGATAATGAATAGATTTAAAAGTCATTTGACATCTTTTATTTTTGGTTGTGAGCCTAGCCTTTAACGGCTGAGCTATCTCTTCAAATCTTGCCCAACAATCTTAATTAGTGTTTTGGAATTTATGATAATTTTCTTCTATTCTCTTGAGTATTTCTGTTGTGTGACTTTCACTAGGGAGATATGGGTAATATCTGTTTACTACAAATAGGGCACTGGTTGCAGACCAATAACAATTCTATCAAATCTTGTTTAATGGTCCTGTGAGTTTACTGGGGTAACCCACAGGAGTATGAGTGAAGGTTTCCTTACAGGAGCAAGGATGACTCAAAGACAACTGCTAAAGATCCCAGCCCAAAATGAGTGACAATTTACAGAAGTTTCATCCCTGAAGTTCCCTGCTCAACTTGCTAGTAATGATGTCAGGGCTAGAAGAATTTCCTCCCCCACCAATTGTTACTGCTGCTATAACCCCTTGGGGAGCAGCTTCATGACTCCTCTAGACAGTTTCACACATGTATATAAGGGATGTGAACCCTTCTCACCTGCTATCACCCTGGTCTCGTTCCACTTTCTTCTCCCAGTGAAACCTTTCTTCTTCCCAACAAGATCCCCTCCTATTTGACCCACTGAGTTTAGTTAGGGTTGCCTGCAGGAGACCAGGTGAGATGTTATTACTAGAGCATGGACGACTTATCACTGGGCACAACACTGGACAAAGACACACTTTTGTTAGTCAGCACAAGCTGTCAGTGGTGCCTCAAGGAAGGTTAGGGCCTTATACGCCCCTCCCCCTCCTATGATGAGATGCTCACAGGCCTAATCTTGTGCAAGTGACCATAGCCTCTGCAGTGAGTTCATGCATGCCATGGTGGTGTCATGTCTAGAAGACATTATTTTTTCCGCACTTCTCCATGACCTCTGGCTCTTACCTTCTATCTACCCTCTCTTCCAAGATGGACACTGAGCCTTGCAGAGGTAAAGGTGATACACATGTTCTATTTAGGGTTCTGGGCTCCATAATCACAGCCACAGGTTTATTAAAAAAAAAAAAAAAAGGAAAAAAGAATGAAAAGAATCAGTTGTCTCCTTTGGAGTGGGCTTTAAATTCAACAGAAAGCAGTTGGTTACCCCCATACCATTCATACCACTATTGCCTAATGGGTGCACATCTTATCAGGCTGGTCATTGCTGCGGCTTCCATGGTTCATGGCTAGGCAAGAAGTTTTTATGACCACCCCCATACCCCAGAAACCTGCATAGCACCTTCCAGCACTATAAAAGCTAGCCTGCAGGAAGAAAGCATCCAAGTCAATCCAGCTTGATGTCCCTATATCCCATAATCACTTATTATCCACTCTTGAGCCAGTTGTGATTTTTTGTATTAACCACTGTCCTTGGCCCAAAAAAGGAAGCTTTTCTAAAGAAGGCTGAGAGCGACTAACCTATGGATATAAAGATAAGTATTTAGAAGGCACTTTGATACCATGACCAGTTAGCAAAAACAGTCAAAAACAAAAGCCAAATTCCTACCCTTAAATAATTAGGCCCAGTCCATTTTGGACCGGAGCCTATGGAGGCCACTATGTTACATGTGGATGTGTGGAGTCTTACATTCTAAGGACCTGTGGCACCTCCACAAATGGCCAGTCTCAACAGAAACAACTCTCAAAGGTTATCGCATATATGATGACAAACATTTGAGTAAGCCAGTTTCTGTTTCAGACATCTAGATAGGAAAAAGAGGCTACTGGCCTAGCCAGTTCCTTAATGAGGTCTACACAAGCAGAAGCTCTGAGTGTCCTAGTTTGCTTTCTGCTAGTATGATAAACACCATCACAAAAAGCAACTTGGGAAGGAAGGGTTTATTTCATATAACAGCTTACAACTCATGGAGGGAAGTCAGGGCAGGAATTTAAGCAGAGACCATGGAGCAATGCTGCTTACTGGCTTGCTCCCATGGCTTGCACAGCCTGCTTTCTCATGCAACCTAGGACCACCTGCCCAGGATTGGCAGTACCTAAGGTGACCTGAGCCCTCCCACATCAATCATTAATCAAGAAAATATTCAATGGACTTGCCTACAGACCAACTGATGGAAGCAATCCATCAATAAATGTTCCATCTCCCTGGATGGCTTTAGTCATCTAACTAGCACACTTGCTTATCAGAAGGGAACATCTGTAAACCAGAAGACCCAGATCCTGTTGAACTCTGTACAAACACTGAGTGCAGAACCTGCACTCAAAACCTGAAAATTTAGCTCAAAAGCTGTGAGTCTAACTCAGAAACTGTAAATCTTATTTCATTTTAATCTTAATGTTCTTATTTTTTTTTAGCTGTGTGTACATGTGAGTGTGCAAACACATGATGACCAGAAGAAGGCGTCAGATTCCCTAGAATTAATTTTGTAGGTGGTTGTGATACCCACCCTGGGCCCTGGGAACTGAACTTAGGTCCTCTGCAAAAACAACAAACAGTCATAAGTACTGAGCTACCTCGCCAACCCTGAAAGCTGTAAATTTTAGAAGACCCAGCTTATCAAGGTAATGGCTGCCAATTGGTCTTTAATAATGGCTGGCCACAGCACTTGCTCACCACACTTCCTGGTTCTTCATCTTCTTGAAACTTGGATGAGTTTTTCTCCCACTGGCTGGTTTCCCTGAGGGTGTGCTCTCCCACTGTATCTCTTACCAGCTGAAATCCCTATTACCATTCAGTTCAGCCAAGCGGAAGCTTTTCAATTCAGTCTCTAACGTCCATACAGTCATGAGGCACCTGGATTCATATACTAGGTTTGAAAGTACCCAGCCGAGAAGGCCAGGCTGGCAGACACTTTTGAGTTCCCTTCCCTGCCCTAAGGAGCTGCTTCTCTACCCCATAAAATCTTCTTCCCCTTCTACTACCATGGCTGTGACAGCCACTTCAAGACTATGAGACAAGGAACTCAGGAACCACTTCCTTGGTGCCTGAACTCCCCCTGACTTTCTTCCACTCACCACCATTTCTGCAGAGCTGATGACAAACCCTGGCCCAAACTTAGGGGAGAGGATGGGAGGGAACCAACAATGTGGCTGGAGTCCATTGAGCATTGGAGGATGGAGGGTAGGAACAGAGTGTTTACATAACCTCTTTTCTATCCTGCTACAGCCATGGTGGGCTCACACCAAAGCCCCAGAGAAAAATGAAGACATGGTCACTGTACTGGACCATGTGAACGGGACTGCTCCTGCTGCCATTTTGTAGGATTGGTACCTGGTCTCATGGTTCTAGTCTTCTGCTTTTATAGTGCAAAAGAAGGCAACGCAAAAGCTGGCAAAGACTTTCAAAGTGCGGTTCACTGTTGTTGACAAGTTGGTTTAGAAGGACTTTGGCTCAGCAACACAAAGAGAAATACAGTTCCTTGCTTGGTCTCAAACCACGCCACCATAGTATAAGGGAAGGGGACAGTATCTCCTCCATGAGATACCTTTTGCTTCCCAAGGCTTCCGTGTGGTGCCTATGTAGCCAGTTCTTTCCCCATGCCCCCAGTTCTTCCATGGGCTCCTGCCTCACCAGCAGAGACTACCAAGGCCTGACTGGGATGATGACAAGGGACTTTCTTTTTGCTCCACATACCCCTTAGAATTGAAAATGGAAAGGACACCACAAAGCCTGAAAACAGGGCTACTGCAGGCAATGGAAGCAACTATTGGTAAATTCCCACAAACACATCAGTTAGCGCATGCAGATGGGGTCATACCACACAGCTCCAGTCACTGTCAGCTCTCTATGAGACCGGGTGTAGTGATGTCAATCAGCATGCCTCTGCAGGCCTGCTACAGCTCACAGTACTGGTATTTCCCTTGATCTGTTTCTTCTGACCTGGGAGTCTTCAGTGAGCTGTGAGTGGAAACCCCTCTCCTCACCTCTCTTGGCCTTGCTGCTGTTTGCTTCTGAGAAGCGATACTTCTGTCTCCCCTTTCATTCCTCTCTCACACTTCTGTGGCTGCAGTTCCTCGGCATACGGGAGCAGAGCAAGTGTACTTAGAGTGTGTGTGCCACCTGCTCTCCTGGCAGCCAGATTTCCTGATTTGAGAAACTTAACAGTGACAGAGAGTTTGCTTCTCCCTGGACAGCAAGTCTTTCCTTGCCCTTGTGATCAATCTGTGGTCATGTTTCAGTTTGTGACCTCAGGGTCAGTCTGGCATAACCTACCAGACATTTGGGTCCAGTGGTGCTGCGGGTGGCACCAGACTGAAAACGGATTTCACTTTTACAGACATGAGGCCCTCTCCTTGCAGGGGATTCCCCAGAATAGGGCATTGCCTCTGTTCAATTGTGGATAAATGAAAGGTCCATTGCCCATTGGGGATGGCTTCAGACAGTACACTAGTAGACCCACAATGGGTCACACATTGTCCATCACCACAAACTTGCCTTTGGGAAGTAGTCTCAAAAATTGCTCTAAATTTGCTCTGGAGAGAAAGCCTAGTTGGTAAAGTGTTTGCCTTGCAAGCGTAAAGATATGAGTTTGATCCTCAAAAGCCACATGAAAAAGGCAGGTGTTTGAGGTCGCAGAGATAGCTCAGTGATCAAGAGCACCCGTGGCTCTTGCAGAGGGCCTGGGTTTGGTTCTCAGTACCCACGTGGTACACCAACCATCAGTCACTCCAATTCCAGGGAATCTGACATCATTTCTGGCCTCCACAGGACCTGCAAGCTCATGTAGACAAGACATCCAAACACGTAAAATAAAAGTAAATACATCTTGAAGGAAAAAAAAAAAAAAAAAACGTAGGTATGGTGACATCCTCTTAAACAATCCTAGTGAGAGATACAGAATGACAGACCCCTGAAACTTACTACCCAGCCAGCCCACCCAACTTTACAAGCTTCAGACCAATGAGAGACCCATTGCAAAAAGACTAATAATAATAAAAACTGGAAAACATGAACAGTTTCTGGAGAATAACACACAAACACACACACACACACACACACACACACACACACACACACACACAAAGTGTGGAGATGTGGAGAGGAGGGCTTTCTCTAAATTTGATCCCTAAGCCTTCAAAAAGAATCAATATATTTTCTTTTACAATACTGACCATATACATAATCCCAAACAGGAACAGCTTGCTTTTGTTGTTTGTTTTCTGTTGAAACTTTGAGTAAAGGTTATTATAAAAGGAAAAGTAACCATTTGCTGCCTCCTCCAGTTCCTCTGGAAAACATGTGTCCTTGTTACCCAAAGTACAATCACAAGGTTATAACTTTGAACTCTTTGTATTTTTCTGTTTTGATATCTAAGACCATTAAAAGTCTCTTTATCTGCTGAGCATTGGTGGCGCACGCCTTTAATCCCAGCACTCGGGAAGCAGAGGCAGGCGGATCTCTGTGAGTTCAAGGCCAGCCTGGTCTCCAGAGCGAGTGCCAGGATAGTCTCCAAAGCTACATAGAGAAACCCTGTCTCCAAAGACCAAAAAAAAAAAAAAAAGTCTCTTTATCTGGTCCATTTCTCATGAGATATAACATTCTATAACTTAGATTCATATAAGACCAAGAAAGACAATTTGGAAAAGAGCCTTTAAAAAAGGAAAACAAAACAAACAAACAAAGCAACCATATAGTCCTCCTAAGACTGACAACAAATAAAAGCCTGGAGTTTAACATGTAATCAAACTATCTAGGCTTGCTACATTATATCATAATTTAAATTAGATTCATTTATTTTGCTAGATAGGACCAGTAAGTAAAGAAGGAAAACAAAGAAAGCTTTTTAAAATTTTTTGTTTTGTTTTGTTTTGCTTTTTGTTTGTTTTTGCATAAAACATGCTTTTCGTGGCAAAGTAAGGTTTTTGCAAGATAAAATTATTAGATTTCTCCAAAATATGAAAAGATGAGAAACAAAGACAAAACAAAATTCAACACCTAACAGAAGATCCAGTAAGTCACCAGGAGTTTGCAAAAGGTATATAATGACTATGTTGTTTGAGTTCCAAAGTTCAAAATTCAGATCACTGTTAGGAAACTAAAGTGCAGTCCTCTGCTTAAATCAATGAGGTTAAATGGTCATAATGCTGAGTACAATAGACTACAAAGCTGAGCCCCTAATGGAACATCTTCAGGAACCACCCCCACACCAAGGCTCCAGGAGCATTGTGCAAGAGAGGCAGAATGAGTGTAACATGAGGAAGAGCTCAGGGAGATGCTACTGCACTCAGTAACCCACAACAGCCATGGAGACAGTACAAGACCCACACAAGAGAGAGCCAACATAAATGCTGGCATAAGCTCCTTACTGAGGAGCTATTGGCAGTTAACAGCTCCTTGTAGAGAGACAGTCACTCTTCTCTGAGGTTTTGGCCATTGGTAGGCTTGCCCACCCACTATAGGGATGGCCCCACATCCATACACATATGGATAGCATTAATTGAATTTACTGAGAAAGTTGTAGGGGGAACCCTAGCCGTAGACATGAGCATATTTCACTATAAACGTGTATGAATTCTCAAAGAACAAAATCTTGTAATAAAAAATAAAACAATGAGGTTCTCTTAAGATACTGATCTGTTCTTAGTAACATTTCTAAGAACTTTAAAAAAAACAGTTTATGTGCTATCAAAATAATTACTAATGTTTTCTGCTAAGGCTTTTGATTGTTAAGGCACCTGAGTCATAGCAATACCAGGATCCATTTCAAAATATATTTGTTTTGTTGTACCAAAGGCCTGTCTGAAGATTGCACATTTTCTGTATGTTCAACAACCAAAGCTGGGAAACCTAAGACAAAGAGGGTAAATGGCTAAAAAGACAGATAATATTTTGGCCCTTGCTCTCCAGGGACAGGAAATGGTGACTCTCCTCTCCTCTTGACAAAGAGGCCTTGAAGCCCCCAGAGGTTGGGCTTTAATACATCCTACAAAACAGAAAACCATTAGAAGGGGAAATGGATCATGTGCTTTGAATAGAAGCCACATAGTCATCAAGAAGCTGACTTATCCCAACAGATGGTAAGGCTGGTAGAGAGAAAAATTCAAAACACCAAGAAGTTCCTCCTGCATTCCTAATGCAGGAGGATGAGGCTCAAGTGGCCTGAAGGGGGGGGGTTCTATTTCCCTTCTTTCAAACACCTACCAAGAAAGATATTAGAAATATCACAGAACTAAATTCTACCCCCTCCTGAGCAGGGTTCCCATCCTGCTTTGTTCTCCTAGGAACCTGGCACTCCACAAGGCCAACAGAGAATGTCATTCACAACAACCCCTTTAGCCAGTTTACAAAGGATCTTAATAGGTCTTATTAAATTCTCTGATGGCCAGACTCCAGAGAATGGTAACTTAGTTGACCTGTGTGGTAGTTTAAATGTAGTTGGCCTTCATAATCTCATAGGGAGTGGCACCAGTAGAAGGTGTGACTTCATTGGAATAGGCATGGCCTTGATGGAGGAAGTGTATCACTGTGGTGTCGGGCTTTGGGGTTTTCCATGCTCAGGCTCCCACCCAGTGCCTCAGTTGACTTCCTGTTGCCTGCAAGATGTAGGACTTTCAGCTACTTCTCCAGCACCATATCTGCCTGCATGTAGCCATGCTCCCTGCCATGATGATAATAGACTAAACCCCTGAAACTGTAAGAGAGTACCTAATTAAATGTTTTTCCTTTGTAAGAGTTGCCATGGTCTTGGTGTCTCTTCAAAGCAACAGAAACCCTAACTAAGACAGGGTGCATGGTATAAAACCTTATTTTCCAGAAAGAGCACAGGTGAGATAAAAGAGAGCTGTTTGGAGCTTAAACCAATCAAGGGCTTATACTTTCTCTTTGACGGGAACCCAAGGGCTAACTTCATATAAGTAGATCTAGGCCTGTGATCTATAACCCCTGATTTTGTAATGATCCAAATGGAAGATGTCTTGATAAGACTTATGTGCATCCCTATCCCATGCCTCACCAGCTAATCCGTTCTTAATGGTCCCCAAATCTTTTCCAGATGTTCTAGTGTTTTCTCAAAACTAATTACTTGAGCTCTGAGAAAATAAAACTCCAATTCTCTATGTAATGTCTCTTCCATCATTGCTAGAAAAAAAGACTCCATCACATTAGATATTTTCCATTTATCCCCAGGCTCAGCCTGCATTGATTGTACCTTACCCTACTCTTAAAACACAACTTTTAACTCTTAAGACAAGTTGCAGGACCCAAAGGACCCCAAATACATCACTGAGCAACTGATAAACACCTATTATCTCTCTCTTGACTCTCTCCTACTTCAGAGGGACTTCCAGAAAAAAAAATAAGACCCAAATCCTCTACTTTACTGGCTCTCACCTTCCCTAGTGGGTAGAATTTCATGCCAACCTGCCAATCTGTTCTTCCTGGCCATTGTTTAAGTAGATATGTCATCTCTCATATCTGTAGTAAAATGTATGCAAAACAGTCTTGGTCCCTTTCCCCTTCAATGGCTAATCAAGCTTGTTTCTTTCCAAATCCAATAGGTTAAGCACCCAAAGGTTATGTGAAAAGACATCAATTGGTCCATCTCTCCCATGTCTGTTGCTGAGATATCACATCTTATATTGGGTCAAACTGGACCTAACTTCTACAGGATCTTTTAGTAAAAAATTACCAACTGTTACATATGTCAATTGGATACTATAGATCCTTTCTTGATTTTTGAACTCTGCTCTATGATGTGTGTTAGGGAATTTCCTGCTTGGTTCTACATCTACCTGGAGCCGCAAATGAACACATAGATGCTATGTTAATTATAAATATGTTGGCCAGTGACTAAGGTTTCTTATTGGCTAGCTCTGTCTTAATTATGAACCCATTTCTATTAATCCATGTATTTCCATTTGGTCTTGGCTTACCGGGGAATGTCAGACCTGCAACTCCTGTGCCTGCTACATGATGACTGCTCGGCGTCTCCGCAGAGAAGAGAGCGATTTCCTGTTTGTCCCTGCTTATATTCTGATTCTGCCCAGATATGTCACTTCCTGTCTGGCCAATCAGCCAGTCAGTGTTTTATTCATTAACCAATAAGAGAAACATATATACAGAAAGAACATTCCCCATCATCACTTGTTTTCTTAACCTTCTGTATAATTGATATCTTCCAGCTTACAGACAATTGTGTGTCTCAGGGTTATCAACAAGTATCACAATTTGTATGCATCTCTTGCCATCAAGGACCTCTCAATTTCCAAATGATATCCATCTAGCTTTGACCTCTCATGATAGTACCACTTCTCCTCTGGTAAAAATTCCTCCAGAGCCTTTTAGGCCTTATGGTGGACCATCAATGCCAACTAGAACCCCTTCAGTACCTATACTCAGCTCTGAAGCAGCTCAGAGACTGGTCATTGTCACCTGTCAATGACATGATTTTAATGATCTGTCAGGTATAAATAGAAAGACAGAAGACTAAAACAAACAAAAATCTCCACACTTTGATAACCAGACCAAGAACATTTGGTCCCTAGTAACCGACAATTTCTTAATTAGCTGTCTGGAGCCTAAGTCCTAGGGACTAACTGGTGCCTTACAGGCATAACCTGTCTGGAGGTGAACAAGATAGTGAATTGCCCACTTATTTATCCAGATTCTATGGAAATACCCTATGAGATAAGACCAAGTAACTTTCCCCTCAACTATTAGGAAGGACTTCCACCTTCTCAGCATAGAGACACCCCCACACACACTCTGAGCCTATGTCCACCACATTAAACTTTTCTCCAGCTCCATTGGCAACTCATCTTACCTACCTTTTCTCAGGCCAACGTCTATCTGCTTTCCTGTTACTCTTGGATAATTTGCATTTTCTAGAATTTTATATGAAAGAAATTATACATATATATCCTCTGAATATGCTTATATATTTGTGTTGTATCTCTATCTATATAATATTCATATTCATAATATTCATTTCATAAGTATATGAAATGGCGGAAGTTTGAGTGTGTGAAAGAAATTGTATGTGTGTGTGATTATGTGTGTTTGCATGTATGAGTGTGTGTGCCTGTGTCTGTGTGTTTGTGATTATGTGTGAGTGTGTATTTTTATGTGTGTGTATGTGAGTGTGTGTGTGACCATATGTATATGCATAATGTGTATGTCTGTGTGTGTGGTGGTTTTGTGTATGTATGTGTGTGCATTATGTATGTATCTGTGAGTATGTGGTATGAGCGTGCATGACATATATGTGTATGAGGGTTTATGTGTGTGTGTAGCTTTGTGTGAATGAATATGTTTTATCTGTTTCTCTTTCTCTCTCTCTCTCTCTCTCTCTCTCTCTCTCGTCTCTCTTCTCTGTGTGTTGTGTGTGTGTGTGTGTGTGTGTGTGTGTGTGTGTGTGTGTGTTTCAGAATATAGGGAAATTACTATTACTTTGCTAAATAAAACTCTTCTCTTCTCCTTCGGAAGATTCTACATACCACCACTGCTAAGCCTTAAAAATTGTCAGTTCAAAATCAATTAAGGGTGGTAAGATGGCTCAGTGGGTAAAAATGCTTTCTGTGCAAGCCTGATGGCCTGGGTTCAGTTCCTGGGACCCATAGTGAAAGAAGAGAACCAAGGATTGAAAGTGATCTTGTGACCACCACATAGCATGGTTGTGGTGTATAACCAGGTAGAAACATTGTGTCACACTCCTAAGTATCCTAAGAGTGTATGCAAAGCAGCTCTTCACAATCTCCTCACATAGAATGGTTCATATTCCTCGATGAGCCATCACACCACCCTTCAAAAATAAATTCTACCCCTTTGCATGGTTCCAGAGTCCTGGGTCCCCTTAGTTCTTCCCACTGCCCCTTTCAGCCATTCCTTCTAGCCCATCCCCATTCTTCTGTGATTTCCTACCACCCCACCAAACAGATCTCTACCAGGAACCCACAGCTGCCATACCTGTTTGCTTGATATGTCAATCCTGGAGGTTGAACCCAGGGATACACAATCATTCTACCAAGCAAACTGTACCTCCATATCTTTGTTATTTTAACTTTTAGACAAGAAATTGTTTAGTTTCCCAGGAAGACCTCGAGTTTTCATCCTCCTACCTCAGTTTCCTGGTTAGCTACAGTTGTACTCCACCGTCCAGTCACAAAGGCTTATAAGAAAATCTAGAATAATGAGGTTTTTTTAAGGCTTATGATTTATTTTACCCAGATCCATAAGAAGAATCACAGTCCATGGCAACTAGTACCTTATATTGACTTGAGAGTCAAAATTCCTCCTTGCCTTGTGGACCCAGAAGGGATGTTGTGTTGACAAGCATAAAAACATTGTCTCAATGCTTAGCTCCCTCAGAGCTCTTGGATGGCTAGGTTAATTGTCAACATGTAGTGTTCAGTGTTAGTTTGTATGTATTTTGCTTGTGTGTGTGTGTGTGTGTGTGTGTGTGTGTGTGTGTGTGTGTGTGAATGTTTATATATTTGTATGTAGGTGCATGCATGTACTAGGTTTTCTTTTGGGCAACCATCAACCAGCTCCCAAATGATGACACAGAGTCTTTGTATTAGTTATGAATATTCGGTCTTATTTTAGCTCTTATTTTAATTGATTTCTCTTTATCTACATTTTGTCTTGGGGCTTTTTACCTTTCTGTATATTTACCTTTCTTTCTTATGTACATCTTGCTTTCCTGTTGTCTCTATGTCTGGTTGGCTGGCAGCTGCCTGGTCTCTGGCCCTAGGCTTTCTTCTCACTCTCTTCTCCTTCTCTCTTCTTCTCAAGCCTAGATTCCTCCCCCTATTTATTCTCTTTGCCTGCCCTATCTTGACTAGTTATTGAACTTTCTGCTTTTTATTAGCTCAATCAGGTGCATTAGGCAGGCAAAGTAAAACATCTTTCCATAATTAAACAAATACAGCATAAACATATATAACACACCTTTATACAGTTAAATATTCTGCAGCATAATAAATGTAACACATATTTACATAGTTAAAATGATATTCCACAACAAAAATGATATTCCACAGCACATGTGCAACATACATGTATGTGCATGAGGAGGCCCAAAATGAACATCCAGTGTCTTTATTTCCACTGCAAGGGCTCTTGCTTGTCTAAAGCTTACTAATTCTGCATCATCTAGCTAGCCAGAGATGTCAGAGATTCCCTACTTCTACCTCTTAAGGGCTAAGTCACTGCCACTCACCATGCCTGCCTAGCTTTTACAAGAGTTCTGCAGATCCAAACCCCAGACCTTTCAATTATATAGCCAGTGCTTTACATACTGAATAATCACTGCAGCCCTGGAAATGTTGCTTTAAAAAGAAACTACCGACCTCATCATGAGGAGGTGGTCTCCTCAGCATGATGGAAAACTCATCTAGCTTGTGCAAAAACCCTGGATTTAATCACCGTCACCACCCACACAAAGCTCTTAACAGATGTATCATTGTGTGTGCTTTGTTGTTGCATGTATATAGAAGAGGTAAAGTAGTTTTAGCAGATTCTAAGACATTTGTGATTACAAATGAACATAATCTTCAATTCAAAGTCACCAACTGCTTTAAATTCTTTTGAGAGTCATACTGTCCTTTGAAGCTTTAAAATAAAATACCAGTTGCATCCTTGGTAAACTACTTATATCCACAATATAGTAAGATGTATGAGAATCAGTAAGAATGGTCTAGATATCTCAATAGAGATATGAACAAAATATAGAACAGACACTTTAAAAGAGAACTTTTAATGATCACCAATAAATATCGGAACAAAAACTTAATGACTTCGACTTCATTCGCCATAAAGCAAATGTAACTAAGCTAGAATGAACTATCAGGACACATCTGTCTACCAGAGAGTTAAAATTGAAAGCAAGATCCTGGGTTTTGATAAAGACTCAGTGGGCATCTAGAACTCTCCAGCATTCTTACGAGCATACATATCCATAAAACCATTCTGATGAATGAATAATGAAGAATATGATTACAGCCTACAACTTACTCATTTCACTCCTGATTTATGATCAGTGCAAGAGTGTAGCAGAGCTTATCACAAAGCACACCCAAGAGAACTGGTAACTGTTCTACATTTAATAAATTCAAACCGGAAACCACTCCAGGACCCCTCAGCAGAACAGTGTATACATAGATACACACAGAATTTTACCTGGTGAAATTCATTGACTTCTTCATGATGACTCCAAATTTCTCTATATACTGCCCTTCATTCAGAAGAATGGTTTCATTCATGTAGTACAAAAGGTTGTTTAACATGTGTAGGGCAATACAATCACACCTGCTTTGAGAGCACTTCCTTAAGGATTTATATTGCCAGTTCTCTGCTGTTGAACCTTAATGTCAGATTGTACTGTACACTGTATTGCACTCATTTTATAATTGCGTCAAGCCAGCCTACTGTGAAAATGCCCCACCGTGGTACTTAAAGAATCATGCAGTCATTATTTACCTTGCTTCTTTGTCTATGTGTCTCCTCCTCTAGAATTCCCAAGAGGGATGCACAACCGCATCAATGGGCCAGGCTCTACCAAATTGGCCTGGGTTTTAGTGAGCTCTGGTCTTCACAGGGCCTTCCTTGCTCACACCTCCCGTCACAGATGCAGTATCTCAATTTTGATGTCAAGGAACCGAGATTCAGAGCTAAGCAGCAGAACAAATTCAAAAGCTAGTGTTCCATCCAAGTGCTCAGTAATACCTCCCTTTTTATGAGGCCTCCATAGTGGTTACAATCTTTTTTATAAATACCTGCAAACTGCAGTCTTAGGTGCTTGGGGACAAGACCTTAATGTATTATCAGCCATGTTCAGACCAGTTGAACTACTCTGAACTTCCACAACTTAACAAAACAGTATGCCCGGCAGTGGTGGTGCACGCCTGTAATCTCTGCACTGGAGAGGCAGAGGCAGGTGGATCTCTGTGAGTTCAAGGCCAGCCTGGTCTACTAAGCAAGTTCTAGGACAGCCAGAGCTGTTACACACAGAAACCCTCTCTCAAAAAGCAAAACAAAAGTGGAAAACAACAACAACAACAACAACAAAAACCAATATAACCTGAGTGGAGAAGTCCATACCGGCTTATGTCAAGACCCTTCAGAGTTTATTCTTCACCATTCAGAACTTCCAGAACTTTCTTTAAAAGGAACTAAGAGGATTTTATACATGGGGTTGAAGTGACCTAAAATGTGCCAGCTCCTTGGAAAGCCAACAAACCATGAAGGAGGAGACGACAAACCCAGAGGAGTCAGGGGGAGACTCCTATTCTCGACACTGGTCATGTAAGTCATTAGAGCTTGACGTCTAGCCTCCATTTTCTTTCTGACTACTCAAGGAAAGCATCTTCTAAAGTGTGGAAGTGAGTCAGTGCATGAAACTTACTTTCCTGAGGCAGCAGCAGAGCGTCTCTAAGTCCAGAACAGGCCTTGATGTCTTCGGGAATCCTGTCAGTGTGTGGTACTAGGTACAGAGTGTCCCCATTGCAGGAGTGCCTAGGGATTGTGTCACGTTCCTGTCCTCCTATAAGATCTCCTCCTAACTCCCAAGTCCAGGAATTCTGATGCTTCTGGCAGAATTCAGTTGACTCAGAAAACTGGCTGGGACTCAAACCCAGTCCCGAAGGCAGATCCTGGGAGGAAGTTACCTTTCAAACACCGAACTCAAGTTTCATAACTTTGGTTGGTTATTAGAAAATGTTGGGAAACTAAAATGCAGTCTCCAGCCATCCATTCTTATCACCTATGCTGTGGTCTCTCACTATGGCTCATCAAGCAGCTGACAACAACATCTGCCCATGCTCAATTTCCTTCTGCACAGACAGCCCTGCTGATGGCATGTCCACCTGAAGCATTAAAGTACAAGGAATGGCATGGCACCAGTTCATGGGACCGTCCTTTTTAGTAGAGAAAATTAGATGGAAAGAGCAAGTGAAGTCATTGTTTCTGCACTGTGGTTTGGATATTCATTGTGTCGAAGAGTTCATTATTTAGAAGCTTCATCCTCTACTGCAGGTGTTGGAACACTTAAAAAGTGGAGCCTGTCGATCGTTGACTAAGTCATCAGGAGCACTGCCCTTGATAGAAATCACAGAAATTCTTTGGGGGCACTGGCCAGTTCTCATGAGTACTGTCACATAAGGGTTATCCTGGACTCTTCTTATTCTCCAGCTTCCTGATTCACCACTTGTTTCCTCTCATACAGGCTTTCACCATGATTCCATCTGTTATCACATAATGCAGCCAGGGCGAATCCTCAACTAAAAACAGTCTACACTGTTTAGACTTTCAATCTCCAAAGCTGTGTGCATAACAAGCCCTTTCTTCTCACGTTTCCATGAAGTATAAAATTATCCAATTCTCCTCCGAGGAGATTTAACTAAGTGTCAATATTAAAGGCAGGCCTCTATTGTATGCATCCCTTCTAATGTTTGTTTTTATTTAAATAAAATAAGGTTTGGGGAGCTAGAGCAATTGAACTCCCTGATTGAGAGCTGACAGACCCTTCCTGGTGCCTTGGCTAACATGAGCAGGAAAGTATGAGCTGAAAAGTCAGGCAGGCTGCCTTCCTGGAAACTAGACTGGAAACTAGAACATTGCAAACGCTTTGAAGAAGTTGCCCTGCAACTCCAGCTGCTCGCTTCCAAAGAACAGCTCTGACGCCAAAAGGCACTATGTTAGCCATAGCAATTCCACGCAGCTGGTGCTGGACGTTTTGTCATCAAAAACCTTGGTGAACTCAAGCAGTCATTTTCATCCAAGGCAGAAGTGGAGTGCCTCCCCAGGTTGTCCAGCTGGTCTTAACTCCAATGAGAGAGTAGCCAGTGAATGATGCATGCCACTAATTCACCCTTGGAGCCCCATGATGGTCATTGATGTGGTTCATAGCCGTCACAGCTGGGTAAGAGCTGTTGATTGGCTCCCTCCTTGGAACCTCACATTATGTCTTTTGGACCAAAGCAAGTCCTTAGGAAGTTCCAACTCAGGGGCCTCTGCACCCAGAAGTGTGTGTTATCATTCACATCTTGGGGAGGGGTAACCAAGGGCAACAATAATAGGCTGTTTATTTGGGGGTTCTCTTGGATAACCCAGATTAGCAGCTCAAAGGAGGGCTTCTCGTGTCTGGTTTTGGAGTTGTTGTTAGTGGTCTTTGGCTCTTAGAGGGAGCATTGTCAGCCCAAATTTAAACTATACGTGTATACTTATGTGCAGATTTACAGGTATTATGCTTTTAAATAGTTAATAATATGATTCCTTATGACCTTTTAAGACCTTATTTTATTTTACCTTCCTCCCTTTTTTTGTATTTGCCTCCTTCCCCTCATCCCTAAAGAGCTTCCCATTCCCATTTCCACTTGAACTCTGCTAATCCCCCTTACCCTCAAAACAACAAAAATGTACTATGGGGAATATTTGTAGAAGGAAAATGCACAGCAGCCATGGCACCAAGATGAGAAAGATAAAAGTTATTAGTGATGAAACATTGCTATACCATACACAACATAGGGCATTTTCACTGGAAATTCTATTGCAACATGTTTTTAAATCATAGTATAAACCACTTCACTGGGACGAGTGAGTTAGTAAATTCTATCATACATGGGCAATCTATTGATAGTGTTAAAGCCAATAGCTGTGTGTTTTATATTAGTTACAATTTTGTGCATCTCTCTCCCCAAGGAACAAGTTCCTAAAAATAGTAGCTGCATTCAAAATGTCCTGTTTTACTCTTACACAGTCAGGTGACCTACACAGGGCTTGTACATGAAAAGGCTCTTGTGGCTGGTTGGTTGACTGTAAAGATAAGTCTTTACTCCATCCACCTGAGCCCCACTGCCACGTGGGCACCCAGAATAACACATAGAGTCTTATATTAGCTTACAATGCTGCTAACTGACTTTAGCCATCGATTTCTTATATGCAAGCTCAGTCTTAATTATCATAAATCTGTATAAGACTTATCAAGGATGCTTTCCACTGGCATCCACTTCCCAGGATCACATGGCGGCTCCTGAGCAGAGAGCAGGAAGAGAAACAGAGCGACTTCCTCTTTGTCCTTGCTTATATTCTGAGTCTGCCTGCTATGTCACTTCCTGCCTGGATTGCAAGACTTCTTTACTACATTTCCCAGAATCCTCCTCAACTCCTAGTCCCACCTATCCTACTTTCTTATTGGCCAACAGTACTTTATTTATCAACAAATAAAACAAACACATAACCAAAGGACCTCCCTCATCAGTTGACCTCTCAGGATGCTACAGCAGCCATCCCCTATATCTTGGTTCTCATTCAATTCAGATGAATACCTCTTTGCTAAATCCCTGTTAACCAATTTGCTCAAGGAAACATGCATTCAACAAATGTGTAGTGTGTGCATGTTGTGATTTTGGTCTGTGTTAGACTTGACCTTGAATACCACCCTCCGCTATGACTCCTTCATTTTCTCTTAAGAAAGACTATTTCATCCAGGAAAGAGAGTTGGCTCTAAACTAATGTTGCTTTTCAGTGGCAAGTAGTGTTGGTTTTCATCTCATCTCTTTGAACTTAGAGTTATTGTCCAAGACCTTTGGCATTTTAAGAGTGTGGTAACTCCCCTCCTTTAGAAAGGCAAGAACATGCAAGTTAGTTTATTTAACAGAAAGTGTTTTATGTGTTTGGCATCTGAGAACAGAGCCCTGCAGGGGGCTTGCCTGTGCTTGGAGTCTTAAGCAATTTCATTGAGGGACAGTAAAAATTGGGATTTAAGTGTGACAATGGCAGTGCAGGTACATCCTGAGCTTCTGTGAAAGTCATTTCCCCTTTTAATTGTCCTCAGTGTCCCCTCATCTCAAACAGCTCAGTGGGGGTAGAGGATGGAAGGCTAGTCCTCCACCCCCATTACTGTTCCATCTGGCCAGTGCCATGACTCTTTCTTGCATTCCAACTTTTGTCAGAACCACACCTTGCCTCATGGATGTTTTGTCACCCAAGAAAGGTTGCTTATTTATTTGCATCTTTAAGCATTTTTATTACACTTACTTATTTGTATACAGGATGTGTCTTTCCAATGCACAGAGGACAACTTGCTGGCATCAGTTCTCTCCTGCTCCATGTGAGTCCTTGGGATTGAACTTGGATCATCAGACTTGGATGCAAGCACCTTTACAAGATGAGTTGCCTCACCCAGCCGCCCTAGTTTTCTGCTTCATATCAACCCTGTCCTTCAGCAGAACATGAAGTGCATGTCTCATTATACTGTGACCATGACCCTATGGTGGTTCCCTGAACACTCATGTAATATCTGTGAAATGAGTAAGAACAGAACCCCACATACTCTGTAGCAGATCTACTGTATCTGGAAAGTGGCTGGGGGGGGGGTGCCTCTTATTGACTGTGGCAAGTGGCTTTTCTTAGGCCACTTAAAACTGAGAAACACTTGATCTAGCACCTGAAACACAAACATTGAGAGAAATCGCCATGGTATTTCAGACACAATAAGAAAGAAAAATTCCATACATACTAAGGAGCTATTTATAGCATGGTTCTCTCATTTACTCAAGCTCCAGGATGACCAAGAAAGGCCTTTCGTCAGTGAACAGTGAATAGTTTTTCCTGCTGCTCTTGAAAACTGTAACCAACACAAACTGGGGCAGATTACAAACTGGGATCTTATCCCAATAGGTAAAACAATGATACCTGACGCATCCCACAGTATGTGTGTGTGTGACACTCTGTGTATATGTGTATCTGTCTTTTCTGTCTCTATCTCTCTCTGGCTCTGTGTCTCTGTCTGTCTCTCACTCTGTGGATATGTTTGTATGTATGTTTGTCTTTTTTGTCTCTTTCTGGTTCTCTCTCTCTCTCTCTCTCTCTCTCTCTCTCTCTCTCTCTCTGTGTGTGTGTGTGTGTGTGTGTGTGTGTGTGTGTGTGTGTGTGTGTGTGTGTGTTCGCCCATGCATGCATGCATGTGTGTGTTGCACATGCTTGGCTCTGGGATTCTACTGTAGGAATGAAAGAGTGGTCCCACAGAAGGGAGCCTTCAAAACTGCTTCTCTGTAGCACAGAGAACAGTGAAGAAAGTAGAGGTAGGGATCAGACAGATGAGTCAAACTCAACTTCTAATCTGACTTACTCCTTAGACCAAACATACCTTAGCTAAATCAGACTCTGAGATGGAAAAATAAAGTTAAAGTACAGGAAGATGTTGTTTATAACCCTTGATAGCAGGACATCTTAGCATTAGAAGAAGGCAGTAAAGGAAAACACAATTTCAATGACCTGAAAGTGAAATCTTTCTATAGGAAAGATGAGTTGGGTATACTAAAAGTTTCATGGGCTAGAGAGATGACTCAGAGGTTAAGAGCACTGGCTGCTCTTCCTGAGGTCCTGAGTTCAATTCCCAGCAACCACATGGTGGCTCACAGCCATCCATGATGGAATCCAATGGCCTCTTCTGGCCTGCAGGAATACACCCAGGCAAAATTCATACACATAAAATATGTTTTCTTAAAAAAAAGTTTGAGAAGTTGGGGAAACTTAGAGGAAATGTTTACAACAGGAATTACCAACATAGAATCAATGTTTACTATAAGTTAGCAATCTCCACAAAAAAAAATGCAGCAAAAGATATGGAATTGCAATCCATAGAAGATAAAATGAGATTATGAATATGAAATGCATGTTCAATATTACCTATACTCAATGAAATCAAGTTAAAATATAGGAAATACTACAAGTTGTCAGGGACCAAAAGTGTTCTGATATCCAGGTAAATAAAGTATGAAAGATTAACACCAGGCAGTGGTGGCACACACCTTTAGTCCCAGCACTCGGGAGGCAGAGGCAGGCGAATCTCTGTGAGTTCCAGGCTGACCTAGTCTACAGAGCAAGTTCCAGGACAGCCAGGACTGTTACACAGAGAAAGCCTGTCTTGAAAAAACAAAACAACAACAAAGATTCAAGCACAGTACTCTATGTAAATTTCTACAGTTCCCAGTCCACACCCACCTGAGTTTCGATCATCTTCTAATAATTCCTTCAAATAATGACTCTGTCCCTGGAATAACCCACTGAGTACGATCAGAGTCCTTGTGGCCCAATCATCTCTCAATGCTTGTGTCCACCAGCTAGGGACCAAGTCCTCAAACCCTGAGGCTTTGAGGGTGAAACTTTATATACAATATACACACATAATAAGGCATTTCAGCTCTGGGATGGTGAAGCATTCTTGACAATGTCCATTAAAAATTATCAGAACAGTAGCTATTAATAACATAGACATAAATGATTGTTTTCAGTCCTTAGAGTATTGTGTTTTCATTTATAAAGTTATTAAAAACAAGTAAGAGCCACATATCAGATTAACACTCTCTATAAGCCATATTCCATGTCTGAGAGCCCACCTATAGAAAATAAATGGCTGGATGTATCTGTGTGGTAGCAGGAAGAAGCAAACACAAGACAGTCAGAGGCCTCAGCCCAGAGCCTGGAACAGAAAGGCTCAGCCATGGTTCTTGTTGTGATTTCACTTTCTTAGAACAAAGGGGCCTTCTGATGTTTCTTGAAGTTTGGGGTTTCTGTGCCTCTTTCTCTGGAATTACATTTCTTCAAATGCGGCAAGCAGCCGCATGTGGTTCCCAGCTATGGGCCATCAGATCCCGGAAATGGAGAGATGTTAAACACTAACCAGTACAAAGAAGCCACCAGGAAGCTTGACTCCAGTCATGTACCTTCTTGGAAAAGACCCCGGGAGTGCAACATACAGTCTACAAGATAAGTGATTTGGAATTTCTCCTAAATTAGTGTCATTTTTTCAATAATTGAAAGTACATAGTTTTGGAGGCCACTTGGACTGCTGCAATTCATGTTTGGTAGTCGGGCTTTTGTTAGTCTGAGGTTTCTGTTGGAAACACTGTCAGCCCAAGTGGCTTAATTTTCTTTAAGATATATATCTTATACATAACATATATGATTTTAAGTAAATATAAAATAATTTGATTACTTGAGGCTTTATCAAACAACCTTGGTGTGATTTATCCCTTGACCCTCTTTTTCCTGTATTAACATCCTCCCTCCTCCCCAGTTAAAGTCCCATCCCCATTTTTCCATTTCTCACTTCATATACTCTGTATCCTACTATTCCCCTCTAAAGCTCCCCAGTCCCTGTGATGGCTAGTGTTATGTCAACTTGACACAAGCTAAAGTCATCTGATAGGAGACAACCTCAATTATAAAAATGCCTCCGTAAGATCAGGCTGTAAGCAAGCCAATGGGGCATTCTTCAGATTAGTGATTGATGTGGGAGGGTCCAGCACATTGTGGGTGGTACCATCCCTGGGCTGGTGGTCCTAGTTCTATAAGAAAGTGGGTTCAGCAATCCATGAGGAGCAAGCCAGTAAGCAGCATTCTTCTGTGGCCTCTGCATCAGCTCCTGCCTCCAGGTTTCTGCCCAGTTTGAGTTCCTGTCCTGACTTCCTTCAGTGATGAACAGTGATATAGAAGTACAAGTTAAATAGACTCTTTCCTCCCCAACTTGCTTTTGGTGATATTGTTTCATCACCTTCCCTTTATAGTTTCCTGGTTTCTACTGTTACTCCATGTGGTATACTCTCATCTGAAGATTTGGAGCTAGGGACCACAGATGAGAACACCTGATGTTTGCCTTTCTGGCTCTGGATTACTTCTCCCAATATGATCTTTTCTAGGTCCACCCATTTATCTGCTAATGGGTTTCACTTGTCTTTAGATCATAATTAGCCCCTCTGCAGTTGGGGGTAAGCTTCTACTATTAAAGATACTACACCCTTAGGACACAGGACTTGGATGATTCAAGCTGGGTCTGACCTGAATGCCTCTTTCCTATGGTCTGGCTTCCATGGTTACAGAAAATGCTATGCAAGCTGACAAGAGAAGAAAGTAATGAAACAGTCCTACCTAACTGCAATACCTATAACCACAGCAAGTGCCGGCATGGTAGGATATCCATAAAGGTGCAATATATGGCATTCACAGGTTGGTGGCAACCAATAGTCACCTGTCTAATTGGACTTGAGGTCCACTCAACAGAAGGGAAGCCATGTGTGGTATTAGAAATTTAGCTAGCTTCCCTGGGCTAGTGATGTCATGGATCTCAGAGAAGAATCTGCTACTGCCACTTTGTAGACCAGCATAATTCCTTACTGCACTCTAAACCATATCCTTCTGTTTAGCTACCACCCCTCATCAAAGAATCCTCTCCTCGTTCTAAATGAAGGTCATTACAGAAAACCACAGTGCAGAGATAACAGATTTGATACATCTACCTCACAGCTTTTGCATCTATGGCTCAGGGAACATCAAGGAAGACAGGGGAGAAAGACTGTAAGACCCAGAACCCCAGGAGTCTGCTGTGAAACAGTCTCCCCTAGCAATGGGATGCATAACCAGTGGAAAAGTCAATGGCATGATAAAGTGGAAGGGGAAATTTTTCATGGGCTCCCACCCCTAGACAAAGAACTACAGACAACCATTTACTACTAGGAGGAGTATAATTAGCCTCTCCCAGGGATGAGCCTCCTTTTGGTGGTTGAATGTAGAGTGGTCACCCCTAAAATCATATACATACCACCAATAAAATGTTTTATGTATATGCATGTGTACACACACACACAGATATATATATCTGTGTGTGTGTATATATATATACATATATATATATATATGAATAATAAAAAGAAGAGGCTATCAACTTGAGAAAGGGAGGCATAGGAGGATCTCAAAGGAGGATCTCAAAGGGGCAGGGGTTGGAGGGAGGAAACAGTGTAGGAAAAGTGATGTAATTCAATTGTGTAGTAGTACTTCCTCTTTGGGACTGCCAGCCCAAAAGTTATGACACAGAAACTTATTATTAATTATGAAATCTTAGCCTTTAGCTTAGGCCTGTTTCCAACTAGCTCTTATACCTTAATTAACCCATATTTATTAATCTATGTTCTGGCACATGGCCCTCAGTACAGCACATCCAAGTTGCTCTGAGTCTGCTAGTGATATAGATTCCTCCTTCCGGTTTCCCTTTCTGCCTGGAAGGCCCGCCTATTCCTTCCTGACTAGCTATTGGCCATACAGCTCTTCATTAAGTCAATCAGAAGGTGCCTTGGGCAGGGGCACTTCTTTACAGTGTACACAAATATTCTGCAACACTACTGTAATTAAAAATATATTTTTAGAAAAGATACAAGTAAAGAGGGGCCAGTTGATGATGCCTTGGGCCTAGTTCTCAGGAGTCTCTGCTTGATGTTACTCCTGAGGAACAAGAGTAGAGAGGAACAAGCCAGCCAGGACTACATTATCTTGGAAGCCAGTAACTCTGGCTGTGTGCCCCACTTCTGGGCTGTCTTCTGTCTCTTCCCATGACTCTGCTGCCATTTTTCAATAATGAATGTTATACACACACATGCACACAAACACATACACACTTTGGATGTTTTTAAGCATCTTCAATAAATCATCAGTCATGGTTCTTTATCAGGTCATCAACTCTAAGTGAAATGTTGACAAACTACATATCTTCATAAGAGTCATATCCTTGGAAGCATTGTCATCTCTTCCCATCAACAGAATATTCGTCCCATGACCCCTCAGAACATCCAAATCTTCAGATGTTCAAGTCTTCATGCAGAGTAGTACACTACTCTCATATAACTGGCATACTCACCCCTTACATTTAAGATCATCTTTGAGTGACTCAAAATCTCTCCCACACTCTAAATGCTGCAAAGACAGCTATTGAAAACTGTTAGAAAACGGTGACCAGAATCTGTGCTTGTCCAGCATGGGTGCAACATTTAAAAGATATTTCCTAACTGTGTTTGGTTGAATCCATAGCGACAACAGAGTCCTATTCCTAGGTATACAAGTTCATCCATCACAGAGACATAGGGAAGGGTCAGACTCTTCACAGGCTTTTCAGTTAAGGATGCAATGATCATGTTGTTTCAAAGCATTATTAAGTATGAATGAAACAAATGTTTGTAGTCTGCATCCTCAGCAGTTAGATGCTAAAGGACAAATGCTTGCTCTTGCTGTTTGAAGACTGTTATTTTCCTCATTTTATTAGTTCTTTGAGAATTTTGTACAGTCATTTTCAATTTTGTACAGTCAATTTCAATCATATCCACCCCAGATACATGCCCCCTTTCCCTAAGCACCCAATGGCATGACCTACCTTTAAACACACACACACACACACACACACACACACACACACACACACACACACCAAGTGTATATGTGTTGCTCATATACTCTTGGGTGTATGCGCCCCCCCCCAAGCATGACTGGTATACCAAGAGCTGATCTACCACAACCTTCAAGAAAACTGTCTCTCCCTTCCCCAGACAGCTATTGACTGTCAGTAGTGACTTTGATGACAGGTGTTTTATGGAATGAGAAATGAGAACAACCCTTTGTTTGGGGTTCTACAAAATGACTTGTCTTTGTTGGCCTCATTTTCTTCTCTGTGACTAAATACAACCCTGCCTATACAATGGGTGATGCTGAGACTGGATGAAATGCTTTGTCAGCAGAAAGAAGGGAAGGGGAGTGGAGGGCTGTGTAGCCTTGGCACGAAGCTGGGCTATCAGAAACCCCTCCAGGTTCTGAGATAAACGTAAGCTCCTAAGAAACTTTCCTCCCATCTTATCTACCCTGGAACACACATCCTCCCTTGTGGTTTGACTGCCCCATCAGTGGCCTGTGCATCAGGCTGGGGCAGATTCATGCTTTGATTTCATCCAGGCTCCTGGTCTAAAAGGGTTTTCTACCTCCTGAAGGCTCTTTAAAAAGCCTTGCCCTTCCTTTAAGGTCAACCTCCTGTTTTACCTCTCTAAAGAGGTAGCTAGAGTTCTCCTCCCTTCCTTCCTGTGTCCCCTGCTCCTGCCACTCCCCATTCCCTCCCCCAAGATTACAGGCAACATTCCTTACACACTACCCTTAGAAGTGAAGAGACAGCAATACAGCAATGTGTCAAAATTCAATTAATCACCATTGATTACCAAATCTTAAAAGCCTTGACTTTTAACTGGCTATCTGAAACATAATGGTTTATTTTTTGTTTTTATTTGTTGGAATACATCCCTATATATCATGAGTCAAACATCTGGAAGTCAAGAACACAGAGCTTATATATTTTATTTCTAAGAAACACCCATCAGAACTTGTGGTAGTTTGAATATAATTGGCCCCCATAAGCTCATAGGGAGTGGCACTATTGGGAAGGGTGGCCTTATTGAAGGAAATTGTCACTGTGGGGGTAGGGTTTTGAGGTCTCGTTTGCTAAAGCTTCTCTCAGAGTCACAGTCCACTTCCTGTTGCCTTCTGATCAAGATGTAGCCAGCATCATGTCTGTCTGTACAGGGCCCTGCTCCCCACTGTGATGATAATGGTCTGAACCTCTGAAAGTGTGACTGAGCCACCCCAATTAAATGTTGTCCTTTATCAGACTTGCCATGGTCATGGTGTCTCTTCACAGCAGTAGAGAGCCAAACTAAGACAGAGCTAGCATGTTATACTAGGAAGTATGTCTCAAAGTAAAGTTCTTATTTCAAAGAAGCGCACATCAGAGCTAGCATGTAATGCATGCCCTATAGGAGTACCTCTGGGTTTGAGACTGCAGGTGGCTGGAGAATCTGTGCCTCCAATTCCAGGATGCAATCCAAGAGACTGTAAACCTCTTTCACAATGGAGACTGTGGACAGGTGAGGAGGAACGCCTGAGGACGTGGACCTACAGGAAGCCCAGAATTCAAATAACCAAGCAAGCTGTAGAGACCTCTGAAAAGTTTCTGGGATCTTCCTATAGAACAAGTCACTCTGCACTGAGACCAGGACAATGTGGGACACTTGGGAATTAACAACACAATGCCCAGGGCCCAACTTAACAGCCATCACCTGGTAGCTATTGTCTGGGCAATGCTGAGGGACAGGAGTAAAAGAAGGGCAAGTGGGAGGTAGAAAGACATGGAGAGAAGGGAGGAAAGGAAAGATGGAGGGAGAAAATATTGAACTAGATAAGACTGAAAGGCCCTGAGTTTTCTTGAACCAGTGTGCTGGGTAATTTTAACTGTCAATTTGACAGGGCCTTGATTCACCTGAGAAGAGGACTTCAACTGAGGAACTGTCCTTAGATATGCCTGTGGGGGATTGTCTTGATTGTTGATCTAGGGAGACGCCAACTCATTGTGAATAGCACCAAATCCTCATTTGGGGTCCTGGACTGTGTGAGAGTAGAGAGAGCTAGCTGAGTGCAAAACAAACAACCAAGCACCCACCCGTTTATTCTTCCTCTGCTCTTGACTGTGGGGCTTTACATTCCTGCCCAGAGTTCCCCATATTAATGGACTCATCTGAAACTAGACAGCAAATAAACCCTTTGCCCCCAAAGTTGCTTTTTGTCATGGTGCTTTATTATAACAACAGAATGAAACTAGAACAGCTGGAATGGAAAGTTTGGTGCTTTATTTCCTTCAGTGAGCAGAAGGAGGAATCCATAGTTTCAGTTATAGAAAAATCAAGTACCATTTTGGGAACTGAACACCACCCTATTTCTTCCGACAGGCCCTCACATCTTCTGGCTGACCATTAGTGTGGTATCACGTCAGTTCCTGCACTAAAGGTCGTACAGCCTGAGAGTTCCTCAGTTCCAAGAGCAGGATGGCTGACCACTCCACCTGCTACTTGTGTGGCATCTTTCCACATGTCCCATTTTTATTTTAAGGGGAGTGGGGACAAGGGACTTTTGACATTCAGATTGGGTCCATTCAATCAGGAAAACAACTACACTAAAGTCTAATGACTGAGCATGAAATCTTACAAAAAAAAATATCGAAACACAGCAGAATAAGACAGACTGAAAACTAATGCCACAAGAGAATCTCTGTGTGCCAACTAGAATGACTGAATTACATAAACAATAATAAATGTTGTCAAGAACATGAAACTACTGGAACTCATATTGTACCCACCTAGGGGAGCATGTTGGCAATTTCAGAAAATCTAAATATATACCTACTCTTTGACTCAATAATTCCAATTAGTAATTCCATCACTAATAATTTACTCAAGAAATAAAATGTATGAGCATCAAAGATTTACTGCGTAGCAACTTTAGACAAAGTAGTCAAAAACTAGAAAGGTTCTAGCTTCAGGTCAGCCAACAATTGAATGCTCACACAGTAGAGTTGTCAAAATATTGGATAACCTCCCGTGCACATTACACACACAGAATCTTAAAATGTCATACTGAGTGAAGGAAATCAGAACAGTGGTCACAGGGCTAGGAGGAGAATGGCATGGGTGAGGGGTGTTGGAAATAGCTTCTATCTTGCCCTGCTAATTGTTACAGGAATAAATACAGACACCAGAATTTATCAAGATGCATACTTTAAATACGTACATTTTCTTGTTTCTAACCTACGTTATTAGTAAAGAAGCTGATTTTCAAAACACCAAGACAAGGTAATTTATGATATAATAAATACTGTGACAAATAACCACCAGATGAGCCCAACAAATCAGTCAAGTCTATGCTGGTTAGATCTAGCCCAGGTCCCTTCAAACAACCCGATTTAAAGGGCCTCTAAGGTGCATCCTCAGTGACAGGCAGTGGGTCCCAACAATGAAAAACAAGCAATTCTGCAGGACACTGAAGCACGTGGCTCTTGTTTGAGGGTGTGTATGAACAAACCATGTCACACTGGGATGACACAATCACACCCTCCCAGTTCAAGTTTACTGGAACTCTGATCAATGGGCCAAACAGCCACGTTGCTATTTCCCCAACCGTGGGAAAGAGCCCTACCTGTTAGAACAGAGAACTGATAGAACACTAGGGGAGTATGAACTGTACTCAACCTGGTCAACATATCTGCAACAATACAGACACCAACAGAAGCCCACAGCTTTCAGTCAGTGGCATCTTGGTAAATCTGGCACCTTGTCAGGGTTGTATATGTGGTAGAGGGCCTTCCACTGACTACACACTAGGAAGAAAATTACAAAAGGAGATGACTTGGGACGGGGTGTGGGGAGCTAGGAAGTTAGCAGCTATCGTAGCTCTCAGTGCCAAGCCTGCAAATACCTCTAGCAAATGGTCCCAAACTGGCCATGAGTCACAATGTGGTCTGGCTTCTGAGAAGGCAGTAGCTCTCAGTCCCCTTGACTCAACCGTATCCTCTGTGGAGCAACACTCACCTTGCAGCCACCCAGGGATGCTGAATCCAGAGGAAGCTGTCCCAATCAGAGCCTTCTACCAAGCCACACACCCCACAGGCCACTGTGAAAGCTTTAGCTCCCTGCCTAGGAGGCTTCCTACTGGAACCGGGACCAGATACTCTCGGGAGTACAGTGTCCCCACCCTCGTCAGACATCTTTGAGCCAGGAGAGGTTGCCATCCCTTCACGGGGGAAGCAGGACAGACTCTGTTGTGGTAACAGAAATGGGGCATGAATCAAGAAGAGAAAGGGGAAGGTTTATCTATTGCAAAATAATTGCTTGCCTCTCACTGTCAGGAAGAGAAAGGGAAATAAGATTCCCCAGCTGTGTAGGGCCTGCCAACTCATCATGCAATTAATTTTTTTTAAATGCATCAACTACTTTCCTGGACCAGCTGTCTTCTCCAAAACCGACAGCATCCCTGGGCAGTGAAGAGGTAGAGTCTGGATGGTCCCAGGTCTGAGCAAGATCTTCACTGGGATCTTGGCCAAGCCATCTAGCTTTTCTGTACCTGTTTCCTATGTGTAAAGGGGGTGATAAATGGGGTCTGTCTTAAGTACTGGGCTTCCTCCTCTGATGAGCACTGGCTGACTGGTACATTGGCATATACATAATACATGCAGGCATAAGTGGAAGTATCTTGGTTAGGTGCCATTGCTGTGATAAAACACTGTGACCAAAATCAGTTTAGGGAGGAAAGGATTTATTTTGGCTTACAACTCTCAGGGTATCGTTGATCGAGTCAGGGCAGAAATCTGGAGGTGGGAACTGAAGCAGAGAAAGTCTAATGGCTTGCTCCTTGTGCCTTTCTCAGCCTGCTTTCTTACAAACACAGAGCTCTGAGCCCCAGGGATACTACAACTCTCAGTGGTTGGGCATTCCTACACCAGTCATCAATCAAGAAGATACTTCACAGACTTGCCCACAGACTAATCTGATGGGGACATTTTCTCCATTAAGATGTCCTCTTCCCAGATAAGTTTAGGCTTGTGTCAAGTTGACAAAAACTATCCAGCACAGTAAGCAATTAGGCTAAACTGACAATCAGATGGATGCAGATCCAGGCCTATTGGTGGAGAAAAACCAGAACAGGAGCTTTCAAGAAATTACAAGGGACAAAACTGTAAGGTGACATGCACACTGTGAGCACTTGCACACTGCCCTGAGAATAACCCAAAGGTGTCTGGGCCTCAAAAGCAATTCATCAAGGCAAACAAAGTGCTGAGCACCATTTCTAGGACACAGCCACGGAGTATTGGGATGTGCACCTGGGCACAACTGGAAGCAAAAGACCATTGCTCCTGCAACTCGACATGGACAAATGCCAGGCACGACAGAGGTGCCGAGGCCCAAGAGATAAGATTCAGCCAGTGTAGATGGGGTTCCAGAGAGTGCTCAGAATGAGCCTGCAGAGGACTTGAGCGTGTGGACCAAAACAACTTCAGTGCTGCAAAGCCCAACGGTATGTGACTCATCCCAGCAATCTTCAGCCAGCAGCCACACTATGTGCCAGCCACCTGCTAGACTGAATGTCTGTCCTCCTGCCAGGGCCTTTAAATGAGTTGTGGCATTTCCCTCTCCCAATAGTAGCTGTGTCTGCATCTGCAGATTCAACTCACCACAGATCAAAATTATAAGGGAAAAGTTGAAGCATGATAGCACATTCCAGTAACTCCTGCAGAATCTACAAATCACACACAACCCTCCAGGACTCAGGGCTCTTTATGAAAGAGGTGGTTGATAACCTCAAAGAAACACATTTTCCAGACACAACAGGGTAGCTACAAGGACGAATTCACGGCGATTGGGACAATATGTACAAGGCCTGTGAAAGCTCCAGCCAAACAGAAACCCCAGCACGAAGCTGGGGAGGTGGGAATGAAAGCCCTCCCCAGAATGAGGAGCCGCTGGCATTGGCTAGCTTCTTGGGAAGGGAAATGCTGTTTTCTTTAATGCTGTGACCCCTGCCAGGTCAACCACTCTTCAGGGCAGGCCCCACTCCCTAGTTTTGGGAAATGTATGGAACTTGATGGGGAGGGAAGAATAGTCAAAGCTGAGTGGGTAGCGAGGGCAGTTGAGTGAGGGTGGATGGATATGGGAGGAGTTGGGGAGGAGGGGTGGATATGATCAAAACACATTGTGTGAAATTCTCAAAGAATTTATGAGAATATTGGTTTGTTTGTTTTTTTAAGCAATCTGCAAAGCTGTCACAAGTTTCCAAAGCCTGATGTTAGGCCTCCGATTCCTGGAAACTGCAGGGAGCAGCACATTCCTACATGGTGCATCTCAGTGAGCTGAGACTGCTCTCCCGGGTGAGTCACAGGGAGGCAGGAGGCAGCCACTGGAAGCTGCAGCATGGATAACAGTGCGGTGCTCTGTAAGCTCACAAGGTGAAGTCTATGAGGAAATCTCCATTTCCAGAGGGCAGCCTGCCAGCTACAAGGAAATGGCTGAAGCCAGGAGGCCCCACAGGAAAGGCTTGGACAGACACGAGCTCCCCGCCGAAGTGTTCTCACGCAAAGCCTTAATAATTAAAAAATCTTGGCAGAAATCCCAGTGAGCTCACGAGGCGGGAGAGGTCCCAGCACTGGCTGGTGGCTCTAGAATGAGAAAGCTCCCTGCAGAGGCTGAAGACTAAAAGCCATATCTATTTCCAGGGTCAAAACTGAAGTCTGTCATTAACTGTCTTTTCCCAAGTTGAAAATTCCCATTCTGTTACTTACTACCTGGGCAACCTCAGGTAAATCACATAAGCTTTCTGAAACTGCAATAAATAATAGCTAGTAATTTCATCATTATTAAAAAGTGATTGCCTCCTTATGGGATAGTTTATGCCTAACCATTATGCTATAACACCAGGGTAGACAGACTCTGTCTATAGTGCCCAATGGTAAATATGTTAGACATTGTAAATCAAGAAGTACATTATGGCCAGGCGTAGGTGGCACACGCCTTTAATTCCAGCAATTGGGAGGCAGAGGCAAGTGGATCTCTGTGAATTCAAGGCCAGTCTGGTCTACAGAGCAGAGTTCCAGGACAGACTCCAAAGCAATACAGAGAAACCCTGTCTCAAAAACAAACAAACAAACAAAACAAAACAAACAAAAAAGAAGTACATTATGTTTGCAATGCACTTCTAATATGTTGTATGCTATAAATATGGTGTTCAGTTGATCTTCTTCATCCAAATTCTGCATTTGAAGATTCATCAATATCATATTTTAAAATATTAAGAAAAGAACCATGGAATGTGACTTAGTGTCAAGCATTTGCTTAGCATCTACAAGGCCCTGGGTTTAATTCCCACATCAAGAAAAGGATTGATGAAAAACTGCATCTGTACAACATATGTACAGAGAATTTTTCTTATTTCCTAAACAACACAATTATTTATGCAGCATTATGTGATCATACATAATATGAAGATTCTAGAAATGTTTGAAAATAGTATGAGATGACAAATTATAGACACAGGTTCTATGCAATTAGTGTACCCTTTTGCCTATGGGCTTTGAACATGTGCAGATTTGGTTATTGAGAGAGAGGTCCTGGGACAAACACCACGGATTTGGAGAACTGACTATATATGTGAGAAAAAACAGTCCAGTCTGTTGGGAGCTGCAGAGTACCGCGCCTAAAAGATGGCGCCGGTTTCCGCCTTCCGACGGCAAGTGCTCTCTGTGGTAAACAACTCCTAATTTGGTAAAGGCCATGTATCCTCTTAATTCTGCTTGGAGACAACCTATCCTGGCGCGCCATGTGGGGTTAGGTGATTGGTAGTTGTAGACTATATCAGGCCCCGTCTTCCTCTACCCGGGGCCACTCCCTGTAAATAAAGGTTCCCGAATAAACTGTGAGAAGAAGATTCCTCGGTGTTGCGTTCTTGCTGGTCGAGGGTGGACGCGACACCAGTCCTCCTCCCACCCATATCCTTTTGGAAGCAAGGCTGCAGAGTCACTACTTTCCAGACTGATGTTCTAAAGCTGGCAGCTGCACCAGGGAGTGTCACTCAGGAGCCTTGGGAAGGAGCAAGACAATCCCTCTGGCAAGAGAATCAAGTGTTGGCTGCTGAGTGGGTATTGCTAAAATGTCTCCGCGTGGAGATACATAAACACCATCTACCCTCTCCTGCTAAGGTCACCACAATCTAAGGTAAAATTTCACCAGTTTACTTTAGGGAACTCATGAGTATATTGGGCTTTTTTCTATAGGACAATGAGTGAAGGGTTAATGGACAGGAACATGTGTGACCATAAAACAGCTATGCTGGAAGTTCTATACCCAGCATGAATGAGGACTCCTCCATAGCTGGGAAGATGGAGTCCTCCCCCTCCATCATTCTTCCCCACCTGTATCCTCTAGTCCTTCCCAGAGACCCCACAGCCTCATGCAATTGGGGAAGAATTACACACAACTGGTCTGGATACTCAAGTATGACTCTTCACAGCCTCTCTTCCCAGAGGGAATGTCAACAGTCAACAAGGTGTGATGATCTTCAACCATAAGCCCAGTAGAACAACTGAAGATGGCTCAGAGTCTAGTCCTACACAACAGTAGGGAACAAAAGGATTGCTGGCTGCTGAGCTTAAGCTCTTGAGCCATGTAACTGTAGAGATCAGAGGGTGCTTGCCTGAGGGGGGTCCCTGCAGGTGTCACAGCAGTCAGGGAGATGAACTGCAAAGAGGTGAGAATGAAAACTCAGTTCAGATTGACTTAGTCAACCTGGATCAAATTCGAGGAGTCTAATACCAGGTGGTTTATTGCCAGCATATTTAAACAACATAGAATTTGGGGGGGGGGGTTCCCCAGGCAGCAATCATTCCAATTCCAGGTACACAATAAAGATTAAAGTGTGGCTCCATAGAATTCCTTTACACAGTGCATGTAACCTTGAAGGTGGGTTCTATAGCTAAAAAATCTAGAATCTAAAGGGGTCTCTGACAGAGATAGCATAGAGGTCAGAAGGTCGTAAAATGCATGTGACTTCTCCCCTAAGGGTGGCTTCTATTAACTGGAACTAAAGATAAAGTCTGAAGATGGAGAGTCTGAATAATAATTTGGGGGTTGGGGCATGTGAGGTCTGCCTCTACAGATAGTGAAAGGTCACAAGGTCATTAACAACATCCATTCCCAGCATTCAGGATGGAAGACGGGCATTTCCTCCTTTGACGAAACACCCCTGCATGATTAAAAAGGACCTTTATGCCCACAATGGTTATCTCCCTCCTGTCACCAATCGCTGCATGATAACCCTCAGTGTGGCATAGCAGGCAGACTATGGAAATAAATTTAAAAACATAATTATTATAACACAAAATACCACTGAGATCACAAACAACACCAAAATTCTAACAACATGATGACCACAACTAAGACACACATTTTATTAATAACTTGAAATATCAATGGCCTCAATTCTACAATCATATGATATGTTAAAAGTAAAGCTATCATATGACCCAGCTGCATTACTCCTTGACATAAGCCAAAGGAATTGACATCCTATTCCCTGAATAATTGCTGCTCTATTCACAATAACTAGGAAATTGAAACACCCTGAATGTCCTTCAACCAATGAACGGCTAATGAGAATGTGGTACATATTCACTATGAGATGCTACTCAGTGATAAAGAAAAATGAAATCATGAACTCTACAGGTGAATGGATAAAACTAGAACTATAGTGAGCAATGGCATGCAGACCTAGAGTCCACTGGCTTCAAATGTTCAGATGTGCCTACATATCGTGGAGTAACTGTAGAAAGCAGGGCAGTAATAAAGGACCATTGTCAGGTTAGTGAGGCTGGTGACCAACAGAGAAGGGAAGAGTAGGGTACAAGTATGTTTAGGGTGTCCAAAGAGCCTCTGTCCCTAACTTCACCTGAAGCAGTGCCATGTTTCCTTTTGTTATATTTTGAGGCAAAAGAGAAATTTCTTCTGACCAAACAGATCCAAATTCTAGATCAACAGATAACAAAAGTTATTTTTGTCCAAATCATTTTCTACCTGGAAAAACCTAGAATTCCCCTGAAAACACAGGGGCACAATGAGGTAACCATGCCCCCAGGTATCTATTCCCTGTGCTAACCCCTTATGTCACTGCAATGCAGCTGGGTGGGCCCAGGTCTTCTGCACCACTCTTCACTCACTGTTTTTCAGTGTCTTCTGTCACAGGCACTTTATATACTTTATTTCATTTTATTCTGTCAAAGATCAAAAACTATAATTAAATCATGAATTAACCTTACCTTTCATTCTAGAATTGGGCAACACTGTGATACATAAAATATAATGAGTGTTCCAGCAATTCATTCAGGAGTGCTTGGTTTTATACACAGAGAAATGCCAAAGGAAGCAGAGATGAAGAAGTAGGTTGGTCATTTCAAAGTTACTTCCCTTTTGTAGGAACTGAGGAATGGCAAAAGTTGGTTAGCATCAGATCACTCCCAGTCACTTTTAGTGATGGTCAAAGGACATGATGATTAGGGCAGAGATATTTCATTACCATGCCCAGTGACCTTCGGGAGTTCTCTTGTTTTCATTCATTTCTCCTCTTTGTTGGAAGTTCAGACAACCACTAAGACTTGGTTCTGTGATGCTGACCTTGAGCACTGGTAACTACATTTTGGTTTTTAGTCTGATCTGTTGAGCCACAGCAGGAGCCTAATAGAATATGATAGCTTCCTCTAGGTTTTATTTTAAATCTCCACAATAAGTAAGGTACACTGTAGTATAGTAATCCAATGTTATAAAAGAGTACAGTGATACTCAGAGATTAAAGAGTGATAACAGTCACACGGCTATTAAAGTGCTGTAACTCGTGTTCCCCTGGTTTTCCCACACTCTTATGCCATCTCATGATTAAGGCTTGGACTTGCACCCAGATCATTCTCTGCTCAGTGTTGTCTGTGGTCAGGACAGAGAAGCCACACTTTCAATCCCAGCTAAAAGACCATTGCCTTTGATGATAATGCCACCACCAGGAGCACCGCCAAGCTTTTCCAGCACTCCCCATTAGCTGTGATGTGTCGGAAGGAGTCTGGTCTCTCCCAGTAAGGAAGCAGAATAAATCCCCTGTGCTGTCCCCAAGATCTGTGTGTGCTTCAGTGGCTGCAAGTTAGAAACAGCCTAGAAAGTCTCACAAATGCTTCCAGTTGTTTTCTATAGATCCCTGATCTGTTTTGAGTGTTTATAATTTGCCCATCCTCGGTGGACAAAGGATGTTAGGAATGAGAAGTCCCTTTGGGGTTGCACCTTTTCCTGTACTTTTTGTTCTTTGTTGTGAAAATGGACCAGCAAGTTTAGTCACACACAGGGTGATGAGAGGGTCCATGAAGGTGTGGGATTGGGGTACCATGGCTACCGTGGCAGTCTCCATCTTCCTCTAGTGCTGATGGAGAGGCTGGCATAAGGGAGGGACTCTCTGATCTGTGGTATTCTCTCCCTTCATGCTCCAAGTTAATGCTCTAAGTAACCCCGTGGGTGAAAAATACCCACCATCTGGCTTCCGGACAGAAGTTGGAGGCAAGTTTGTGGTGACAGACTGAATCTGATCAGAAAGAGATCCAAAGACAAAAATTAAACCTCATAAGCTTGGGAGCATAGTCCTGAATACTCCCCGGGCCTGTGTAGGCTCTGATGAGATCTCCCTCTCAGATAGGAAGGGATCTGAATGTCCCCAGTGTCACACTCAGCTGTCCTTCAACACCAAGGAGGGGGAACCCACTCACAGGGATGAGGATAAGGTCCAGATATTTTGTATAAACACAATTGACTTGGAATTTTGAAATGTGTAGCCTTGTGTATTTCTAGGAGATCCTCATATGAGAAGCAATGGGGAAGTCAAACACAGCTAGAAGCCAGAACCCCACACCTTGTACTTAGCCTACCTGTTTATAGGTTGGCACCAACACAAAGCCAAACTTCCAGTAAATGCTGTAGGGAGGGGATGAGGCTGCCTTGTAGTCACAAGGAGCAGAACTTCAAAGGCCTTTTTGGAAGGGGGAAAACTAATAATGTACATTTGAAGGGAGGTCAGTGTCGCTTGAAAAAGGGTCAAAGGACATTTGAAAACACAGGAGAGACTGTTTGTTCCTAAGCGGACTAGGGTGTGTGACTTGGAAGATCTACAGAAAGATACTGACGTGTGTTGAGGGGAGAAAAGGTGTCAGGTCTTTATTTTAGGGAGGTCTAAACTTCAGGGTGTATGAGCGAGAGTTCTATTGATAACAGTCCTGGATTCCTAAAAACCTGAGGAGAAATCCCATATTGAATCTGGATGGAAAGGTATCCAAGGTCACAAAAATTCAAGAAGTCACAATCTTAGTTAGACTCCAGCTAGCATGAGGTGCTTAGTGGCTCAGAGGGCTCCTCAGCCTCTCCACCATAGTAAGAGGCTGCCCCCACCCAAAGGGAGATGGTGTGTAAGGAATCACTTTAGTGTATAGAATCTTTGTAAGGCTCTCAATAACCAAGGAATCAGATCCTTCATTTTTCTCCCAATCATTTTTTTTCTTCAAAATGGCACAGAAAGGGGAATTCCGCCTAACACCATTCATAGAATTCTCAGGTATAATCCTCAGAAAGTGAGGGTGACTTGTGTGAGTGTTGATGGGCTTTCTGTAGCAGAGTGACAGCCCCATGCTTTCTGAAGAGGAAAAGTGAGCACTACCTCACAGTTTGCATGAACAAACCTTCATTAGAAGCCATGGTGGCAAGCGTGTCTAGGGATGCTAAGAGCAGCAGGTTTGTTCAGTCTGACGCCCATGGAGACACCTGCAAGGGCCTCAGGATCTTTCAAGGATGAGTTTGAAGCTTCTCATTCCAACCTAGTTTTCTACTTTGAATCCTTACCCCTAGTGGCAGACACCTATACATCCCTCTCCGTAATGCCTTGTCTACCAGAAAGTCAAGCATAGGGGAGACAAAAGTAATCTCAATGACTACTCCATGCATAATGGCCATCAGGACTAAACTAGCACATTCTTGTAGCTGTTAACAGTGAGAAATCTATGACACTGAGACAAACTTACCCTGTTGAAACTGTAGAGTGAACGAGGACATGCCATCCCTTGTCAATCTGATGTGAACATCTCCTTGGCTTCAGGGACTAGTCCAAGGAGGAACATAGGACATGAGCTAGGTTCTTTTAGTCAGATGTATAGGGAGAATTTTCTATTCTTGCATGGGTTGCCGTGAAAATGTAACTGAGCAACCACGATCATGTGCCTACAATTTGAAAAGAACCTGCCAGAAAGACACTAAGACGTGACCTCCTAAAGACCCTAAACCTAGACATGCCCATACTTATGGATTTCTCACTCTAGCTGAAGTAAGTTGTCACTAAAATAAAAAATGTCATTAATATAAACATTTAGTTATGAGGGTTGGAGTTGTGTGTAAAAATTTACATTTTTATTTCTCTGCATAGCCCGGCTCTGAAAAAAAAAGTACAAAAACAATGACCTAAATGAAAACCACATGAAATAAAATTTTTGAGATATTATTTTTCTAAATATGTTAAAAAGAAAAGTTGCCTGCTCAATGAATTTAAATTTTAAGTTTATTCTTGGTAAAACAATCAAACCAGAGGCTTTACAAAGAGGTTTTTTTTTTCCTTTCTGGGCTAAATATTATCCAAAGAAAACATCCCCAAAGGGTGAGAGAATGCTCAGTGCCCCACAGCAAGGAGAGAAATGCAAGGAGAGAAGAACTGTTGCACTGTGGTATTGAGAAACCACAAAAGTGCTTCCAGGAAGCTGAAGGCAAGTTTTCTCTGGAAATTCTAATGGCTGCAACATAGTCTCTGGTATGTGATGCTGATAAGCGACTCCTGAGCCCTGGCCTTGATTCCCAAGCCATTCTCAACTTAATTTGAAGCAGCTAGGAGGAGCCATGGCTGTGGGATGCTGGCTACAGCACAACACTGTGAACCAGATGTGGCCCAATGATAGCCCCATATTGCAGAGAAACACCCAAGGTGAAGTTAAGTTCCCACATGCCCACAGTCAAAGCTACTCGGAGAAGGAGATGGAGTGACAGCTCTCCGTGTGGTGTTCTGTCTGATTTCCTGTCACCTGGAGAGGGTGTAGGTGAGCCCATGCAGCTTGTGTGCCAGGCCTATGCTCTCTGGTCTCTGCACTTAGACTCAAGCCTGAGAATCACCCTGCACTGAGGTCATACAGTGCATGTCATGACCTTTTGGCTTTGTAAGGACTGCTTAGAAGACCTCTCATTTCACAAAACAAAAAATGGAGGCCTGGAGAGTGAAGGTGATGTGTCCGAGGTCACAAAGGTACTATCTTGTGACAGAGCTCAGACTGGAACCTAACCTTGCCCTGCAGAGCAAGTTGCCTCTGAACTTTCTATGCTTTCCAGCTCTTTCTCTAAGCCTAGTGCCCAATTATTTCAGGATACCTGCCAATGGGGAGTCCTGCAGGTGGCAGCTATATGGCAATGGGCAAGATAGGCCTTTGTCTCACCCTGACTTCCCCAAGTTTTAAGACACCCACTATAATTGTAAAATGCAGATGTCTTATTCATCTGCTAGCACCAGAGATCAGATAGCCTTGTGGATGCTAGGCAAGTGTTCCATCACTGAGCTACAGCCCCAGCCCTCTATTCCTGTTGTTTCACAAGTTTGTTTATTAAGGTTTTGGGTAAATAAGGCTATATATAGATCACTGTTACAGCTGAGCTTAAATTGCCATTGTATTTATGTTTGCATATAAATAATAATATGTATTATATATATAATTATATATGCATGCACAGACTTGAAGGGAAAAGGCAAAAAATGATCATATTGTAGGAAATAATAGCTTAATCTGTCCTTTTCTGTGGCAGCTCAAACCCCTCTGTTAAATACTGCTCACATCCCTTTCAGTGACTCATCCTGGAGACATGGCAGTCTTCCCTCAGTGTGATTGTGATGATTTACACACAGTGCATCCCTCAAAACTTTGAAACTTGGTTCCCAGGATGGTGGTATTGGTTGATGTGGAAACTTTGGAAGGCAGAGCCTGGGGGAAGTCTTTCAAGGGCTAACTGGTTCTCCTTGGTGGGTCTTATAATCTGCCATAGAAACCCAAGCCTGACTCTACCCAGCTCTCTGGCTTCTCAGCTGGGATGCAATCTTTCATCCCCATGTTTTCCCACCATTTCCTCCCAATGTGGAGTAACAAGGCTGGGGTGGAAGCTCGTGCCAGGGCCTGGGCCACGTTGTTTGGACTTTCAGCTTCACACACAATAAGCTGCACAGACCTCTTTCCTTTGGAAGATTAGCCTGGCATTTCATCGTAATGATGAAAAGCTGGGACTGCCCTGGATGTCTAGGAATGGCACTGATGCTGTCTCTCAGAGAGTGAGCACAGACCAGCCAAACTTGAAAATTCCCTCGCAAGATTTCTGCCTGCTTGCAGAAACTTTTAAGTAACTATAGCTTATAATTTGAGGGGGGGGGCTGAATAAGAAGAGAAACCAAGAATGCATCAAGTTTTCACATGAAAAATTAAAGAAGTCAGGATTGGAGAACCCAAATGGCCACCAGCAATTTGTGCCAGTTGTGGTCTGAGTATTACATGCCACCCATAGGCTCCTGTGTTTAAACACTTGGTCCCCAGGTGGTGGTCCTGCTTTGAAAGGTTGTAGAACCTTTGAGAGGTCCACCTTCACTGGAGGAAGTGAGTTGTTGAGGTGAGCTGTAGGTTTATCAAACCAGCCCCACTTCCTGTCTATCCTTTACTCCTGATTGCACGTTCAATGTGACCATGTGACCTGATGCACGTTCCTGCTGTCATACCTTCTCACCGTGGTGGACTGTGTCTGTGAGCCAAAAAGAAGTCCTCCCTTCCTCAAGGTGCTTTGTCATGTACCGCCACAGAAAGAGAAAAGTAACTAACGTAGTACCCATAGGAAGGGAGGAAAAGTGCAAGAAGGGGCTTGCCTCTCTTAGCATAAAGGAGGAGAGACAACCGAAACTCCAGCCTCCGTGGGATGTAGGCTCTTGTTTCTGTCTACTGAAGCAGATGGGAAGACAGAACGATCCTGAAGGTCTGAGCTATGTATGAGATCTACCTACACAAGGGTCCAAGGATCCTGCCTCACCCCATTCCTCAAAATCCTCCCAAAGAGTCTCATTGGGCCCTCCATCAAATCAGCTGTTTCTGCATTAAAGAGGGCAAAGGCAAGGGTGAAGGTGCCACTCAGAATGGTGTTTGCATATGAGTTTGACCAGAGTAGGTCACCAAAAGACATGTCTTCTTGTCCCTGTCACACTCTACAGATGAATGTTTGAGTATGCAACCATCCCTGAGGTGCTCTGAGTTGCAGATTAGAAAGGCTTAAGTAAGAGAAGGCACTGAGGAAAGCTTGCAGCTGTTCAAGACTTCAAAGATGGAGCTGGAGAGATGGCTCAGCAGTTAAGAGCACTAGCTACTCTTTCAGGGGACCTAGGTTCCAATTCCAACTCACATAACAACTCACAACCATCTGTACCTCCAATCCCAGGGCCTCTGATAGCCTTTTCTGGCCTCTGCATGTAGTACACAGACATGCATGCAAGCAAGACACCCTTAAGCACTGGAGATGTAGTTAACAGTAGCAAGCTTGTAGCAACCCATACTGATAGGAACATTAATCCCTCTCTCCTGTCACCTCTGTATTAAGAATCAAGTGTCACTTCCATAGTTTTTTCTTTACTCTCCCTTTTAGATGCCTAGAACATTTCTTTTTCATTTTTCCTGAATAATAGTTGTTCTAGAGAAGTAACAGCACAATGGTAGACACAGGAGGAAGCCTTAAAAACTGCCTCCATCTGTAGATGGGTGAGAAGAGTAAAGTGAGCACCAAGGCCTCCACCCAGTTCAAAGTGGGGAAAAAGCATGGGACTTCACACATCTGGGTCACCGCTACATGCACAGACAGACACACAAATTATCACTTCACTAAATCATCACTTCTCAGACAGGGACTACACAATTGCCCTGTCAATCACAGCAGCTTCACTTGAAAAATTAATAACTGCGCAAGGGAAGACAGCACTGATTAAAAAAAAAAGACACTAAAGTTAGATGGCCCTGCAGTCTCATTTCCTCCCCTTGCTTTAGCAGCTTCACTGGAATCTTGCTGCACTGTTCTGAATTGTGTGGCCATCACCCTGACCTCTGTAAATCTTGCCCTCCTCATTCAATGTCACGTCCAACCAGAGAACAGCCACTTTTGCATCGCCACATGTCCCAAGTTCTATGTGGAGCTTTGCAAATTTGGAACCTCTCTTTCTAGGACCCATGTGCCAAGGTGAGTATCAATGGATGTTTTGCACTCAGCTTCACATCTGCCTGGTGAACAGCCATAAGGACTGCGTGGCTCTACTGTTTCTCTTAATCAGGCCACTGAATGTCGACAGAGGGCCATCCTTTCTGAGCATTTACTCATTCTTGATAAGCTTTTCTTCGTTTACTCAATGGACTATTCACACACCTGGCACCCTATCTGCTTGCATTTTAAGAGAGGGTTTAATCATCTCTGTATTGGGAAGCTGGATGAATGAGCATAAGAAGATAAATAGGCTCCTTGCCGAGGCCCAGGCAGTTCTTTGTGAAGAAAGGAGTAGGCCCTCTGTGTGTTTTCAGACTCCTTCTTCCTGGGTTCTTTGGACCACAATCCTGCTGTGCTGGTTTTTGTTTTACTTTCCAACTCGACACTCATCACAGTGATCTGGGGAAAGGAAACTTGCACTGAGAAATTGTCTACAACATATTGACCTATAGGAAAATCTACAGGGAAATTTTCTTGATTAATGATTAATGTGGGAGGTCCCAGCCCATGATAGAGATGCCACTCCTGGGAATGTGGTTCTAATAAAAGCAAACTAATGGGCTGGATAGATAGCCCAGTCATTAAAGTCTAGGCTCACAAGCAGAAATATAAGAAAGCAAGTTAAGCAAGCCATAGAGAGCAAGCTAATATCATCAGTTACTGACTCCAGGTGCCTGCTTGACTTCCCTTCATAATGGACTATGTGTTGTAAGATGAAATACTCTTTGTTCCCTGAGGTTTTTTGATCATAGTATTTATTGAAGCAATAGGAAAACAAACTAGGACACCTAGGAAGACTGGACTTTGAGCACACACAGCCATGGAAGGACAGCACTCCCCGAACTGACCCAAGCTGACCTGTTTACCCCAGTGGGATGTTGACAACAACCCCTCATGCATTTGATTCCTCCTAGGAAGAGAAATGACAAACCAGTTGATCTTGGCTTTGGGACCACATGAATATTTCTATCCTGAAGTTTTTTCTAGAGAATGCAAACCTGCCAGTCATTCACATTGCATCTCAGAGTACTGGCTGGTGCCAAATTCCAGCAAGAGCAGAGCTTCTAGTTGGTAGAAGATGTAAGAAAGCTCCATGTGTCCTAATCAATCAAACTGCTAACTTCTATCAGCTGTTTTCTTGAACCTCAGCTTTTGGCTTGACTTAAAAGGCCACATGGTTTCACTGGTCCCTATGGGAGATCTGTCACATCTGTTGTTTCTGGAAGTGATGCACTGACTTCCCACTTTCCCTGGTATCAACAGGGAGTGATGTATGGCTGGTTGTACCGGCTATGGGAAAACAGGCTTTCCCACTCTAAGAGGCACTTGGCAGGTGTCTTAGCTAACTTAAGCATCTCAAAGGGAAAACAGTCATAAATGCAAACAAGCAACTTCTCTGGGTATTTTAATCTTGAAAAAGCTACAATGGCTGTTTAAAAGGTCTCTAACTGAGATCACTGCTCTGTAAGTCAGAAACATGACATTCAGCCATGTTAAGTTATATGTGACTAAGGTTACATAGACTCCCTAACAGAACAAGAGAAATCTAGTCCATTCATCCCATTGGAAAAGAAATACATGCAGTTGATCAAATAAAACCTTGCTATCCTAGAGTCATTTGTGTTGCTCTGATAATTACCCCCAAAGAAGCTACTTAGAGAAAAAAGAATTACAATCTCAGGTTATAGTCCCCCATAGCTTGAAGCACCTGGCCACATGACATCCATAGTGCAGAACAAAAAGGAAAGAAATGAATGCATACATGTTCACTTGCTCACTTCCTTATGCTCAGCTTGAATTCTGCACTCTTATATAGTCCAACATTCCCTGGCTAGGGAATGGTGCCATGTACAGTGGGCTGAGTTGTTACACATCAAGATTCATGGGGACTATTAAAGTGATACTCAGCTTGACTTTGTTGCTGTATTTTGGTGATAAAACTTGACCCAAAACTAGAACTTTTTCCTTGTTCCAGTAAACCTTTCTAAAATTTAACTGGTGTCTGGTTTTCTTTTATGAGACCCACAGATGCACCTAACTGACTTAGGAAGTCCTTCTCCTGTGACAGATACTCATTCTAAACCTCACTCAATCTCCCGAGTCTCCATGTGAGACAGGCATCCTCCTGTGGGGTTTTAAGGGACCTATTCGCTGTCAGATCCTAAGGTCTGGGCTGGTATTTGAATCTAGCCATCCTGGTGTTAATCAGTCACACATTACCACATCACTTCTAGTCTGATGCATGCCATTCTGAAAAGCACTGGATACCTGGAGGTGAATTGCTACTACTTCTTTTTTTTTCCAGAAAGATAAAAAGAATTTAAAATAGAGGAAATGGGTCATTGCAGCATTGAGTCTCTAGCATGCTGTTTTATAAAAATACCAATTAACCACCTCCACTAAGTGCTTGTTATGCAAGTGCTACCAAGAATAAGTTTAATTACTGTTTTAATCAAAACAGTGCTCTGTGCTTACTCCTCCTGCTGCACTATTTATTAAAAATCTCCAGATCCCTATGACACTTTTCTGGGGACTCTAGTCACTATCATTCTCTTTTCTTTGTTCAGCTCAAATTAATGAATGAATTTTCCATATAAATGAGATCAGGTAATATTAGTCTTTTTTTTCTGGCTTGTTTCTCATACCATAAGATCATCCATTCTGTCACATTGATAAACCCCTTCTTTTTAAAGGCCAAGTAGTATTTTATTATATATAGATACTGTATTTTCCTTCTTCCTTTACCCATGGATGGACGTTTAAATTGGTTCCATATCTTGGCTATTGTGAGGACCATGAGAACACAGATACTGATTTTACTTCGTTTGGATGTCTACACTATGTGGTGAATAACTATATCCTGTGTTGCTGTAATTTAATGTTATCTAATGAAACCAAGTCCTTAATTCCAATAAGTGAGTCTTTATTTATGAATGGCCTGTGATTAACTCAAACCCCCCAAGTGACACTTTGGTACCTGACAACATACCAGTTCATTCTGAATGACTCACGCACTTCCTTAATATTGAAAAAAAAAAAAGAGCCACTCTATTTTCTTGATCAATGTCAAATAGAGTTTGTGAGTTTGTATTATACAAATCTGATTTAAATACCTCATAATTACACATATTTATGATATGTATATCCCCATTTCTAATTTGCCTGAGAAGAAAATCCCAGGTCTTGATAAACTACCCTTGTGTGGAAACCACCACCCCTTCCCCAACTGGAATCCTACTTCGGAGGCATTCCCGTTCTAGCCTTCAAAGTGGAGCCAATAGAAATGCAGGCATTCAGTAAGTCTAGACAGGAAATTTGGGAGCCAACTCAACCTCCATGGCCTACTGAGGGAGTGCATGGGGACCTCTGACCTAGAGATGACTCTCATATCTCAGATAATGTGATGCCAAGTCTGTAAGTTTGAGGGGGAAGAGCGGGAAATGGAAGAAACTGTTGGGAAATGGTAGCTGCACTTTTCTGAGATTATTTTCTGATTATAGTTTTCTCTTCAAATTTCTTCCAGAAAAGTCATCTGCACTATTTTTATAAGATAAAAGTCCCCACCCTACTCGTTATTGCCCTGAAAATGGACCTGGAGGTCACTGTGGTGGTTTCATAGCAACGTCCCTCCAAGCCCACACTCTTGTCTTCTCATCGGAGTCAAGAGGCAGCAGAAGCTACTGTCAGAAACACACCCAAACCGCCGTCCTGAGTTTCCACAGACTCAGCTTTGGCTATGTTTGGAAAACTGCATGAACTTTAAGTGACCACATCTTAAAAAAAAAGACATAATGAGGGTGACAGAAATTCTCAGAAGAACAGGGAAAGATGGTGGTGGTGCGGGCACAGAGAATAAACACCAGAAGACAGAGGACAAGGAGAGACTCTACAAGAACTCTGGCCCCGAGGGAGACTCTGAGCAGCCTTCAGTTCCCTCCTGAGCCAGGAGGACTGCAGCAGCTACAGGCTCAGAAGAATTGAGGATGAGCTGAACTGCTTCTTCTGGGTGGCACAACATAGGAAGGTGAGGACTCTTCTACCAGAACAAGTTCAGACATTGATGACATTAACATTATCATAAGAGACAGGGAACAGTGGTGTCTGTGACCAATCTCCCAAGGAGGACACTGAAAAGCCAACCCAAGTGCTCCTCAACCTTCACACAGCCTGTACTTGGCAGAAAGTATGGGTTGGCCCCAGAACTGATCAAGGCAAGACAGAGGAGTTACAGTGGTCAATAGCATGAGGGCAGCATCCTGGCTTGAGACAGTCATCCACACAGCTTCTTTTCACTTCCCTCCTACAGCCCCAGCCAACCCAGGGCTGTGCACTATGGGAGAGAAAGGGTAAAACCAAACACACATGCCCCATATGCACCATAATAAATAAACTAGAACTCATCAAAAGTCACGCCCAAGTAGGAAGCTCTAGGACCCTGGCTTCTCCAGCCGGTGGCTGGTGCCTGCTGGATCTCAGAGCATGGCTAGCTGGAAATGTTCTGCTCTGTGAATGAGCACATGATCAGAGAAAGGGGTGGCCTCAAACAACCAGAATACTCATTAGATAAGGCTTTGTGACTTGAGCCAGGAAAGATGGGGAGTTTGGGAAGGCAGCCATGACAGAAGAGAGAAAGACTGTAACTCTCTGGAGCACCAGCCTATAGGAGTTTCTCACAATTGGAGACTTTAAAAACTACTTGTACCAAATCAACACATCAGCCATTTTGCCTTTTTACTGTGCTAGTGTCCTGTTCTGCAGAATGGCATATTAAAACACAAACACACACACACACACACACACACACACACACACACACACACACACAATTTAAATAAGGTTATGCCACTTGGCCTGACTGACAATGATCCCCACAAGAGCCTTATACGATCTAGTGAAGATCTCAGTACCAGTCATGAGAAACTCCCTTTTAAGTTGTTTGTCAGGGTTGCCCAAGAGACTGCTAAAACAATATAGACCATTGCTTTTGTCCCGGGCTACCTCCCAGAGATTGCATGTAAGTCGTATTGCTGATGCTACCATGCACTTTGGACACAGGTCCCAGAGAATCAGAGCTGGATCTGGGTCAGTCCTCCCTGAGGACTAGCTTCCATGGTACCAGAATATGCTAAGCAAGTTTCCAAGGGAGGGAAGCAACCAATAGCTCTACCCAGTTGTGATGTCTATAAACCACATCAATGACCAGAAAGGCAAGGTATTCCTAGAAGTGCCACAGTGGTACTCATATCCTGATGATAACCACTAGCTGTTTAGTTAGACTTAAGACCTGCTCAACAGGAGGGAAGTCATGCCAGGTTATGAAAAGCTAGTCAATTACCATAGGCTGGTGAGGTCATGAATCTAAAAGGAGAACCTACTTCTGCCAATTTACTAAAGTAGCACAATTCCTCACTGAATTCTGAATACTCATCCTGATAGTCACATGTAAGAGTATCTCTCAACCTTTACCAAGGAAGCTTCTCTTGGCAGCAGATGGAGACCATTACAGACAACCACAACTGGTCAGATACAAAACTCAACAGATATTGGGGCATCTAGCTCCAGTGGATGTACAAATCTGGCATCTAAAGCTCAGAAAATGGAGGCTGTGTGTGGAGAAAATTTTAAGAGCCAGAAGGCCTGGAAACTTGTCTCCTATAATGAAGAGGGAAGCTTCATCCATGATATCCAAACAATATGGCTACTTAAACAAGACCTGAGCAGAAACAAAACCAACAGGCATGCTAATGTAGAGGGGAAAATCTCACAGGGCTCTATCCTAGACAAAGATCTGCAGGCATCTAAGGAATGCTGAGAATGGGAGATTTAGTCTTCCCCAGGGATGAGCCTCCTAATTGCTTATCTACTAACAAGTAGTGTGCCATGAAATCATATACACACAAGTGCATTATCAGGAATTATCAGGGGTGTGTGTGTGTGTGTGTGTGTGTGTGTGTGTGTGTGTGTGTGTGTGTTACGATTATAATTAAAGAAAGAGAGCCCATGGATTTGACAGGGGGTGGGGGCACGGGAAGGGCTGCATGGAGGAAAGCAGAGAGGAAATGATGTAATTGTATTTTAACTAACAAAAAATAACTTTAAAAAATTGTTCACTTTTGCTAGTCTCAGTCTCTTTAATGTGGTATCATAGAGCAAGGTGTCACAGAGCAAGGGGCTTGTTTCTCATATTCGCAAGCACACAGCAGTAAAGTCAAAAGGAAGGAATGAACCATTTGACGAAGACATTAAAATAAATGGGACAGTCTTAAAATCAGAACTAGACAGTTCTGATAACCCAGCATTACTGAAAAGTGAAGAAGTCACAAAAATAGATCAAAGGGGCTTGTGGGAGTTCCCCACCCAGATAAAGAACTCATCAGAAGAGGGAACTAAAAGTGACCATGTCGGGCCTGTGCCCCTAAAGTGCTCAGCTCCTTCACTAAATCATAATAACCAATGAAAGCAAAGTTCTATCTGCTACAGTACACACATGACTACCCAAAGCCGTGGATGAGGACACAGGGAACTCAAATGAGGGTACCTGAAAAGTAGGGGACCATGGCCTCATCTTCACTCTATCTCTGTCCCTGGAACCTCTGCTTACATAGGACATCAATGCCTCCTCCAGACAACTTCCTCCTCCAGTATCATGAGCTCAGCCTCCTTCACTGTGGGCAGCCCCTCAAGTTGTGTTCTATTTTCTGATTTACTTCTTTAAAAAAAAAAAAAAAACATCTATCTGTTTTCCTTGCTGAGAGCTCATGGAAAGCTGCTCACAATAGGGACAGATCTGATTGTTCTGCTGTTCTGTGTTATATTAGAGAGACCCTGGGTCCTATATTTCGTAGATTACTGAGGACATACCTTGGAACTCTTACAGAGTCACATCTATCTTTCTGTTCGTCAAAAAAGTCATTGAGTCCAGAGCAGAGTTAAGGGAAGATTTACAGTCTGCCTGGGGGGGGTGAATGCATGCATGCAGGTGCAATCGCTCATGCACTCATGAGTGCACAGGCGCTTGTGTGCATGCCTGTATATTGTGTCTGTGGATGTCTCTGTGTGTTTTTGCATGTCTCTATATGTACCTGTGTGTCTGTCTATGTTTTTATGTGTGGTGCTAAGGAGATAATGCCCAGGGCCTGTGCATGCTAGGCAAGTGCCAGCATATCTCCTGACCCTAGACCCCACTTCTTCATGGAAGGAGAAGTAGCAAGAGATTTGTGGGCATCTCTCTATCCTGATTATAATCATCCTGACTACAACCACTAATCTACCACAGTGTCTCACTATTTCATGCTTGGGAGGAATACTAGCCTGGTCCATTAATCCCAGTGATGTGGCACCCCTTCTTTCAGTACTATAGCAGCAGAAGAAATTTGCCAACATTTTTGTGGCTGGAAGGACTAATAACTATTAGAAAAATACCACAGCAATATCAATATTGACAACCATGTATATCTTGTTACATTTTTGTAAACTTGTCTTAATATATAGTGATGAGGTCTTGGGGGTATGATGGCAAGAATGTGGATTCTGTAGTCACAATTCATGCAGTCATTAACTTGGCCATGGAAATTTGGACAAGAGGCTAAAGTTTCCTGCCCCTCTGCTGTAAAATGAGTATGACATCCACATCAGGCTTTCAAGGGCCCTTCTCTGTTTCTTTGTCCATTTCTTTGATAACAAAATTTGGGAGGCCCTCAATATACAATCATCCCTGGTTATCTGAGATTTGTTCAGCAGCCACCCTGCCATGGACTAGACATCAAAATCCCCAGCTGCCCCAGTGCCCAATATAAAGTGACTTATGTGCAGACGACCTGCAGACATGATTCATCTCAAGATGGCTATAACACCTAGCCCCTGTGCATGTTACAATTACTACTTTATAGAGTCTGGGGAATAAAGACAACAGCAAAACACTGCACATGCTTGGTTTATATCGTAGATGGCCCTACCTGCTTTTCCTTCTGTCCTTGGTTGAGTCTATGATGTGGTATGTGTGATGATAGTCAAAGTGACTATGAATCTATGATGACTGAGGGTTGCTGAGGGCCAACTGCACTGACCAGAAAATGCCAGCAGACAAGAGCTTCGCTGCCATGGTCAACAACCTCCATCTGTCACCCTTAATCACCTTCCATTCAGGCCCATCCACCTGTCTTCCTTCCTCCTGCTTCCTGGAATTGCCAATTCCATGACTACCAGCACCAAGTCTTTGTTTCAGGATCTGCTTTCAACAGAGCTAGAGCTAAGGGAGTCTTGCAGGATTGCTCTAGGCATAAAGTAAAGTAACTGGCACAGAGCCTCATGCTGCAGGCAGTTATGCTAATCTCTGTTTACTCTCTCTCTCTCTCTCTCTCTCTCTCTCTCTCTCTCTCCCTCCCTCCCTCATTATTCTCTTATACATTACATCCTGCCAAGTTTCCCCTCCCTCTACCCCTCCCAGCCACCCCCTCCCCCAGATCCACTACTCTTTTTCTCAAAAAAAAAAAAAAAAAAAAAAAAAACAAACAAACAAATAAAAAAAAAAAAAAAAACGAGCACGCCTCCCAGGGATATCATTTTCAGATATCCAGGGTGTTTGCCTTTCCCATGCTCTGTCAGCCATTCCCAGCAGCCCTGGGCATTGCTCAGCCTGCCCCTTCTAATCGGAATCTTCCCCTGCTACCCTATGCAGGCGTCTCACTCGTCTTTGAGCGTGCTCTGACCTCCAGAGGAGGCAGAATCCCTTTGTTATACTCAATGCCCACTACATCCTCCTGCCTCACATTTTCCATTTTGGGGTCATTCTGTTATCTTTGTCCTCAGGGAGACATAGGCAGTACACAGGACAGATTCCCTCTATGGGGAGGGAGCCAAGGAAGGAAACTTTCTATTTGATGAATGAGCGAATGACTGAATGAGTGGACAAATGAACAAGATGTTCTTTCTTCTGTGATACATGTACTGACTGCGTCTTCTCACTCACCGCCCTCCACCTCTGAGTCACTTCTCCCTGCTCTGCCTCACTTCACATTGTGGTGACTTTGTTTGCCATGTGTGTATGTGTGTGTGTGTGTGAGAGAGAGAGAGAGAGAGAGAGAGAGAGAGACAGAGACAGAGACAGAGACAGAGACAGAGACAGAGACAATGAATGTCTCTTTGTCTGTCTCTGTGTGCATGTGTCTGTGTTTCTTCTTTGATTGCCTTGTTTCTTTCATTCTTCTCTTTTATCTTTCCCTTTCCCTTCCTTCCCTACCCTTCTTCTGCTTCTCCCCTTCCTTCCTAGCATAACAGGAATTTCAGGATGTCTGTGTCGCCCCATTGCCACCACCTTCCTGAGTCCCCTAAAGTTGCTGAACTGCTCACAGTTCTGACATCTAGCCTTACCCCAGATACACCACTCCCCAAATCAGGAAGCACTGGACATTCCATAACCTTCAAAATAATGGCCTCATGGGAAAAGAATTTGCTCCAAGAGAAAGAATGTCATCCTGGGAGACAGGCTTGGGGATGCTCAATTGAATAGTGAGAGTGAAGGGACATACCGGAAGCCATATGTTATACCTGTTATCTTCATATACAGCCCCAGGGAGCTTTTCCACATTACAATCATCTCTAGATCATCATAACACCCAATATGTATACACGCTATGTAAATAGTTGTTGCAGTACATTACACTGGGGATAATGGCAGGCCTATACATTGTCGATGACCCTAGAATAGATTATTGATCTGTGCTTGGAAATGAAATACTGAGCCTGTAAATAGCTGAAAAATCAATGGCCTTCAGAAAAGATGGTAGGGAGAGAAAGTGAACATGAGACTGAAATATGACTTCCTACCCTCCCTTGGGGGAAGTGAATCCCTAGAGATAGCAGAAGTCTGCTGGGAGCTGAGGGAGGGGCCTTTAGAAATAGTAAAAGTAGTGGTTCCTTTTCCCCATTACCTGTCTACAGTGTAGGTACCATGACACCGCAACACTCCCCCCATGGCCCGGAGGAAAAGACCAAAACTTATAGAAGCCACAGCCATAACGTGTTTAAGCTGCTAAGTGCTCAGTGATAGAAGAGAAATAAGCAGGACTGGCTTTTAAATGACTATTCAATTCTCTGTTACCTACTGCCAAACCAATCCCTAACTGCTATGGACTTTGACTTCAGCTGTCATTGATACAGCCTGGGGGAAAGAACCTGCCTCCTGTGTAGCTGTCTGCCCATTCCTGATCCTACCTACTCCTGGTCCAGCTGGCTGGTTGCAGGGAAACCACAAGGTCCACAAATAACTTCCTTTTAAGTCCTTGACCAACATGGCCTCCCACTCACAGTGGTGTCCATTCTGCTTCAAGGCAGAGAGAGACAGAGAATTAGCTTTGGTTATTGGAGGGGATGAAAATGTAATTTAAGCATCTCCATGTCAGAGTCGTCACCTGCGGTCAAGAAGCTCCCCATGTCACCCCCAGCCCACCGCCACATGGTCTGGATTTAGGGGACACTAGGACAGAGAAGGGTGATGGAAAATTCCTCTGTAGATGTTCTCTTGACAGGTTGACATTTCCCGAATGTCAATGGAAACTTTATTTAAAGTGTTAAATCAAGAGGCCAATAGGCACCAACAGAAAGCAGCAGCAGCTGTCTTGTCGGGACCCTTATCTCCAGGAGATGTCTGAAATTGACTCCCTCTTTAGGCTTTGAAGATCAGTATCCCGAATTTCCTCAGGATGAGCATGCTGAGTAGGTGCTGACTCAGAGAGACGGACAAGTCCAAGTGTTTACCCAGAAAAGTGCACTCGCACTTGGCATGACTCCCAAAGGAGTCTCCAAGAAAACATTTCATTAGCGTCCGAAGGACTTAATCAGAGGCTGTATTTAGTCAGAGCTCAGCAAGTGCTCTGTGCCCAACTGTGATACTCTCTCAGACCTTTTCAACAGGAAAGCCTGAGTCCAGGGAACAAAAAACACTTAGAACCATGCCAGAGGATACGGGAAAGGCTACCCGCCCTTCTCAGAGCAGACTCCCCGGCGTCCCCTACTCCACTGAGAGAGACATTCAGCCTCAAATCAAAGGGAAGGTGTGGGGTTTCCTTTTACAGAGAAATGAAGGACTTACAGGTAGCAGAGGCTGGAGCTTAGCTATGAAAGTGAGGGAGACTGATTCATGAGGAGCGGCGGTTGCCTGAAAGAGGACTCACTTCTCTATGACAGGGAACGAACTCTGTGATGGTTCTCTAGATATAACACCCCCATGGCTACCATGTCTCTCATTCATTCATTTATTCATGTGTGTATACATCTTTGACATTATGAAACCTGTAACACTCTCCTTTCCGTATGGGGATAATGGACCATTTGACAGGGGGCCTGCAATAAAGACATGCCAACTGGTGCTGAGCATCCCACATTGACATGAATGAAGAAGACGGCTTTTAACCTTGCACTCAGAACCTTATACTACCCTCTGCTTGTTCATTCACTTGTGTCTGTTGAGTGCTTAGAACACATTAAACATAGTCAGCCAGTCAGCAAGGACAATTCAGAAGTGTGTAAGATAAATCCCCCACCTCAAGAAGCTCAGTCTAGCACAGACAAACAAGGACACAAAGTAATGTTAGTGCACTCAGAATACATGTAGGTGCAAAGAATACAGTATCTGGGACCAAGACAACAGCCCAGTCAGCAAAGTGTTTGCCGTGCAAGCATGAGGACTTTAGATCAAATCCCGACCACCATTCCCTAACTTATGCAGGAAGCCTGGCGTCTTAGGCTCGGTGTTGGAAAGCTGAAGACAAAGAGATTCCTAGAGATAGCTAGCTAGTCAACTTAGCACAGTCTGCAAGACCCATGTCTAAGTGAGAGACCCTACCTACAAAAACAAGACAGGGACTAAGGATATTGTCCAACAGGAAAGATTGGGACTAAGGATATAGTCCATTGGGAAAGAGTATTTGCTGTGTAAATGTGAGGACCTGAGTTTGACTCCCCAGTACCCACATAAAAAGCTTGCATGGGCATGTACCCACCTGTAACCATAGAGTTGTGAAGGGCAGATGGGGCTTGCTGGCTGCCAGCCTAGATCAGATTCATTGAGAGACTGTCTCAAGGGAATTGGGTGAAGAGTGATGGAACAGGACACGGTGGATGGCTCCTAAGAAACAACACTCAAGGTAGACCTCTGGCCTTTACATATATGCACATACACAAGCATGTGCATCTGATCACATACATGAACACACATATACAAATAGACACAGATACGTGTTTAGATAACTATGACTAGGCTGCTGATATATGCCTGCCACCCCAGCACGCAGGAAGATCACAAGTTCGAGACCAGCCTGGGCTATGACACAGGAAAGATCCTAACTCAAAAGAAAGAAAGAAAGAAAGAAAGAAAGAAAGAAAGAAAGAAAGAAAGAAAGAAAGAGAGAGAGAGACAAAGAAAGAAGAAACATGGCCACCACCATTATATAATAGAGTTCAGATTCTGCCACTGTCTGTCAGTTCAACAAAGGGTAACTATGCTAACTGTGCTGTGAAGTGAACATTGTCTATGGTCCTTATTTTGAAAACTTGGTTCCAGCTAGTGGCATTATATTGAGAGGATGGAGAAACTTAGTAGTAGATTGAGCTGGAGGATGAGAATTGCTGGGTTCCTAGGGAATACACTATCCCTGGCTGCTTGCTTTTTCTTTGCATGTTCCTGGACCCTGAAGTGGACAGCTCTCTTCCCTCTCATCCTTCCTCCAGCTACCATGTCTGACAAAGTCCATGTGGCAAAATGACTGTGGACTGATTCCCTCTGACACATCTTCTTCTTCAGTTTGTTTGAATGGGGTCTCCATGACAAGAAAATTAACCAGTACAAGCTGAGGAGGCTGGATGGTGCTCTGAAATCCAGTAAGAAAACCTTTTGGCCAACTGATGGCAAGGAATGCAGAAAGCCCTCTAGGTAGACCCTTATAGCAGACTTTTTCTTTGGAGTCACTAACTGGCTCCCAAATCATGACATGGAGACTCATTAGTTGTGAATGTTCAACCTTAGCTTATGCTCATTTCTGGCTAGTTTTTTTTTCCTTTAACTTAAATTATCCTGTCTCTCTTCATCTATGTTTGTGCCTTAGACTTTTTACCTTTTTTCCTATAGGTCCAGCTCTGTGGCTGCATGGCTGGCCATGGGCATCTCCCTCTCTTTCTCCCTGGTTCTCTCCTCTTTTTCTTCTCTCCTCCAACTTAGGTTCCTCCTACTATTTATTCTCCTTGTCTTCCAGCCCTGCCTACCCTTCTCCTGCCTACCTATTGGCTATTCAGCTTTTTATTAGGTCAGGTGTCTCAGGCAAGCAAAGTGAAACAAATGTAACACATCTTTACATCGTTAACAAAGGAAGCAGAAGCAAATGTAACACACCTTCACTTAATTAATGTTCTTTAGCATAAACAAATGTAACACATCTTTACATAGTTAAATATTCCACAGCAGACCCTAAACAGAAATGGGGGCAGGTCAGCCAATGGACAGAATGGTACCCGACTTTCTAGTTGCAATAAATACATTTTCCAAGGCTCCAATACAAGAAATAATGGAGACCCTAGGGAAAGTGCTAGTGTCTATGGCTAGCCACAGGCTGGAGGAGAGAGTGGTACAGTGGAGAATGAAGCCAAAAAGCTGAGAACTGATCTACACATTTAGTATTTTCTGATCACCAACTGTATGGCAAGAATTATCTTCTGGAAGCTGAAAGAACAGCAGAGCAGCATCCCCTTCTGGAATCTCGCATCCTAAAAGAAACAGAGTGGGCTAAAGAAGTAAAAGCCATCTTAGCTAGGGCATTTAGACTATGGGCATGCAGTGAGATCTGAAGCAGAGGCGTGATGTTATCAGATGTGGACTAGAAAGAGCACTCCAGCTACCCTGTGAAAGAAGCTGAACAAGAGGGATAAAGAGGGTAGGGAAGGGTTGCAGCCATCTGATAGACCAAGGAAAGTGCACAGTTCTACCACAAACAAACCCAGAATGAAACGGTGAAACTGTGGTGCACCCAACAGTTGTGTTTGTGTGCTGCTGTCGGGATGTCTCTAACCTTACTCTCTTTAGTGTTCAGACTCCCAGGGGAGTATCTGATTGGTTCAGCTGGTCGTTCCCAACCCCCAAGGGCTGCATCCCTCATCAGAGACCTGTGGTCCTGCCAGCTTCCTCAGATGGAGTGTGTCCAGCCAGAGGGAACTTGTGTCTTCTGACCTCTTTCCTGTGTCACGGTACAGTTATGTGACTCTCAGGGCTATTTGCAGTTACCCTTCTCCTTCCTCAACACTCTTACATGAGACCATCCCTTGCCTTTACCCTGGGAAATCTTATAGGATGGGTTCTGAGAGGCAAAGATAATAATCAATAATAATCAAACCTCAAACCTGTTCTCAACTTGCCTAGACTCCAACCGGAGCTGAAGAAGGAAAACACAAGCAACATCGCCGGAAGCAGGAAGTACAGGTGCTATAATAAGATGCAGATGATATGCTCAACGGGAACTAACCCCAGCCTTTGCAGAAGTGCCAGTGGCCAGTGAAAAACTCTGTCCCATGTTTCTTCCCTTCAGTGAGGAAACCATTCGTTGTTCACGTGTGTGTGTGCATACAATAAGCATTTGTTGTCTGCCTCCTATCTACTAGGCCTCTTCTCTGAACACACAAGAGAGACGATTGGGCTCTAGCACAAATGCCCCATGGTATGAAGATGAGGCCACGTAACACAGGGACAGGAGTGTGAACAGTAGTAGCCTTTCAAGACTCATGGAGGTGGGGGAAGCTGGAGAGATGACTCAGAGGTTACGAGGACTAGGGGCTCTTCCAAAGGTGCTGAGTTCAATTCCCAGCAACCACATGGTGGCTCACAACCATCTGTAATGAGATCTGGTGCCCTCTTCTGGCGTGGAGGCAGAACACTGTACACATAATAAATCTTTCAAAAATAAGATGAAGACTCCTGTTCACTTCCTAAAGCCTGGATTCCAAAGAAATAGCTCAGCTGTACTCCAACTTCAAAACCACACCCTAACCACTCCCATTTCTGCATTCCAGGCAAGAGGCACTACAGTAATGAAGAACAGAACAGGAACCGAAAAGCCACAGTATAATTGCTAGAAACAACCGAGGAATGCTTTGCATTTTGAGGAAGTCACGATTCCTCCCCTTGTGTGATGCCTGCTTCTACGTGGTCTCCCCTCCAAAAGAGGACTGTGGGACCTTATTGGAGTTTCAGAAATCAGCTAGGCTTGTGTGCTTTGCTCTCCTGCTCATATGCTATCCATTAAGAGACAAGTCATGATTAAGAAGACCAATGCTCTGAGGCTATTCTGATCCCCAGTTCTCCAGGGAGCTTCTGACAAACCTGAACTTATGGATTCTTATCAGTCACAACAAAAACCCATGTATGAGACCAAAATCTAGAGAAGTTTGTTAGAGTAGGTAAAGGAAGGAAAGATGGGTGGGTAGACCGATGGATGGATGGATGGATGGATGGATGGATGGATGGATGGATGGACAGATGACTCTATGTAACAGAGCAAAGGACAGGACAGCAGCCCACAAGACCTAGAATGTCATAAAGGTTAAGCTGAGCCAGGTGAGGGCTTCCTCCTAGGCGGTTTGTTAAAACTGCCCCCAAAGTTTTGACAACTTGCAGTGTCCAGACACTGCAGCACAGTCCCTGGGGTGGTCCTGATTATCGGCTTTCATCTCTTGGTGGCCTCACTTTCTATCAGGGCTAGGAAGCTCCCACTCACACTTCTAAAGCCTGATTTCCAGGGAGGACTGTAGCGCTGCAGTGTTCTGATCACTCAAATGCCCAAGGCAAGCCACATGTACAGGAACAGACGGTGACAGGGCCATTCTCAATATAACCTGGGGACACAGGTGGTGAGGATGACCTGATAAGGGTGATAATGCAGCCGGAGTGGGACTAAGAAAGAGCCATCTCCTTGAGAAAGGTGTATAGGTCTAGAAAGTTCCACGGCAGAAGGGCATATGGTAACTGCCTACTGGCAGCAAAATGGGGAGCTCTGTCACCAGAGAAAGGCAAAAAGGTGGGGTCACAGGTAAAAAGCATGGTGCCAGAGGAGAAGAAAGCCACCCAAAAAGGCTAAGCCTGGACATAGATGTCTAGCCCTGGGTGTGTGCTATTGACAGAAGCCCAAGCCCTCATGCTGGCGTGAGGTGCGAAGTGGAATCTTAGCCTGATGTGATAAACATGGTGCTATCATTGACCTCTGTTGAGAAGAAAGGGCCAAAGAGACCTTCTATCCCAGTTCATGGGTTCTAGACCAACCACAGAGGCCTGATGCTCAACCTTGGTGTAAAAGCCTTAGTAGGGGTGGAAGAGGATGTTGAATTATAGGCTGCCCCAGTTTCTCAACAGCAGTCCTGCCATGTCTAAGAATTCTTTAGGGATGCTGATGCTGGCCTGGGGCCCACACATGGAGAAGCAGCAGTTTGGCTGGCATCCACCCCCCACTCTTCCCTCAGAAACCTCCAAGTCTCTGCTGTGAACAGTTGGCACGCAGCCAGGACCTAGCAACTACAGGCCTCTGGAAATCTGCCCCAGGGCTACAGGATGGCATGCGTTAAAATGTCATATGGATGGAATCAATGCAAGGCTAATCTTGTATTAACACCTGTTAACACAGCAAAGGGGGCATTCGAGAGGTCATTCTAGAGCCCAGGATCTGGAGCCACCGCTTTCCCAGAAGAAGATGACAGCCATAGTGCCCTGCTCCTGGATGAGACTCAGCAAGAAGAAACTATGGAACAGGCTCTCGGGTACTATTGGACAAGCTATAAACCCAAGGCCATGTTCTATGCAGCACCTGCCCTTTACTGCCCAGGCCTTTAAGATTTTATGGTCTACTGTGCTTGAGAAATGATATTTGGCACTTGCTACATATTTATTTAGTTGGCTTGGTTTTTCAGCACTGGGGATAAGACCAGAGTCTTGCATATGTGAGCTGTAACCACAGAGCTGTAACACCCACCCAACACTGTTTGGCCATTTGATTTCTTGTTTGCTTTTCATGCACCATCTCAGGGAAAACTTGCACTAAGGGTGAGTTTTTGATGACTTGGAACTGGAGCTTTGCTGACCCTGGAAGGTCTGCTTCTCCCAGGTTCAGTCAATTCCTACATAGAAGAACTCGTCCAAAAAATGAGTCATTGAAATGTACACCAACTAAGCCTAGAGCCTGGTCTCCAACCTCCCACTGTGGATTCTCTCCCCTGCACAACCAGAGGTCAGCCAGCCCTCCACTCCAGAGACAAATGAAGCTATTCTGAGGGGCCTGTCCTGAACCTGCCTCCAGCTGTGCTCCTCCCTCCGCAGCCCCAGGGAAAACATCACAAAGGCAGAAATCCACATCTTCTCTCTGCTTTCCCAGCCACCCGACTAACCTCTTGGTCTCCCGTGTCCCCTCCCACTATGCATGTCCTGTATCTTGGGATGAGAGCATGATGCTGCCTCTCCAATGGCACCTGTCTCCTAATCCATTGGCCTCACCATACCTGGATAATAGTGTCTATATTTTAAAACAGTCTCAGAGATAAGAAATACAAGGTGACTCGTCAGCCTCTTCTCGGGTGGTGTGGGGGGGGAGTTGATACTCAGTTCATATAGTGTTTTAAATATTTCAGAGGTTCCCGTAGGTGAAATCCAGATTTCCCTCCCAATAGCTTCAGAAAGGTCCCAAAGTTACTCTTGCGTTTCCCTGGGAAAGCGAGTTCAAAGGTGGCAGCCGTGTTTGGCTGTTTTAACTGACAGCTCATCTCCATAGCTGCAGATGCAAGGGTGTCCTAACAGATCATGGTCCTGTCAGGTGGTCCACCCAGCTTAGGGAACCAGAACTACAATAAAACACTTCCTTCTCCAGGGAGTGATCTTTGTTAGGCACTCTGGTCCCTCATAGATTCCACACATATCTGCTGGTGAGTTTGAGGGGAACTACATCTCTGTGACTCTCCCTCTTCCTCTTTTTGGGAGCCAGTACACCCCACCCCCCACCCACACCCCGCATCCCCTGCCACCAGGAGTGAAGACATTGAGTCTGTCCTTTCTAGCAGTATCCTTGACCTGAGCCAACTATTATGCATATGTGTTCAAGTTCCAGGACCTGGTATTAGAAAGTCCATTGTCCCCGATACTCTAAACCACACTCAATGATGTAACTTTTAAACTGAATGTGACAGGGCTCAGGAGATGGCTCAGTGGGTGAGGTATAAGCTGTGCAAGCACAGGGAACTGAATTCAGATCCCCAGCACCTACATAAAGCTAGGTGTAGTAGCGTGATACTATAACCTTAGTGCTGAAGGGCAGAGATAGGCATACCTCCAGGGCTGATTGCTGGGCCAATCTAGATGAAATGGTAAGCTCTGAATTCCAGATTAAGTGAGAGCAAAAATATAGAGTGGAAAAGAAGTTAAGGAAGATATCCTGTTGTCATCTACACATGGGTGCGCGCACACACACACACATATACAAATACACACACACACACACACACACACACACACACACACACACTAAAAATATATAAATAGATGTGTACCAGTTTCTTTATCTCTAAAATGTGGGTAACCGTATTTATTTAGTGGATTCTTACATATTGTAAATTCGTGATATTTCTCTTTCTTCTTTATTCCTTTTCTTCACCCAAAGTGCCCTCTCCCTCTGTCATTGGAGCTGGTCTGCTGTGGCCTGGGCAGTTTCTCAAGAAACAGTGAACAGTGGGCTCTTGAAGTCTGTCCACAGTAGACTTGTTTTGCTTTGATTTTTCTGAAGATGTGGGAAGAAATGAGGTTTGTAGCCACCACCACCATGGCGTCTGGTTGGCCATGTGAGCTTCACAAAAAAAAAAAAGAACTTCCCTGAAGGTACAGAGGGTGGCCATAGCTGGCTGTGGTTGCAACCATGGGTGGCAGCTGAACAGCTTGTCCCTGGACACCAAGAGGCCACACCCCCTGTGGGTGGCAGTGATCTCTTAGAGCCCAAGAGCAGTAGCAAGTACACCTACAGAGGTTTCAAGGATGGTACCCCAGGGGGTAGAGAACACATATTCAGAAAAAAAAACACAGAAACACAGGGAGCATTGATGCCCAGCTGTTGGCAGAAAGGGCAAGAGCCAGTTCAAGTGTGAAGTGGGAACAGTTTGTCCATGCTGCACACACGCAGTGTGGCAAGGCACCATGCTCAGTGCTGGGGATGTACCCATGAATAAGAACCTTCCTGCCTCGAGACTCTTGCGATAAATCTCTACCTTTTTGTTTTAAACCCTTCCATATTCCCTTGGGTATTTGAAATATGTGAGGCATCAAATATACGTTTAGTGCATCAGTCACTTTGGGTAACCATTGTTGACACCCACTGTTAACCTCAGTTATTTCTCTCAGAGGTGGCATCTTATGTGCATAGGGCTTGTCCTTTTTCTTTCAGTAACACATTGGAGTGTGAAATCCCCAACACGATGTGCTTTCCCACATCCATATTTCATAGGAGGGGTATAGAAAAACAACAAATGCCTTCCAATAGTTAGGAGAATCAACCTGGGATAGATGGGATCAGCCACATTAAGAAATCAACTTGCTGTATTTAATGTAGACTCAAGTTCATGAATCTGTGTTAGTTATGATCCTTCACTCATCATACATATTTCTCATTGGTTCCTGAATAGCCTGGTTTGTAATTTGCTTATTTGATAACAGACTAAGCAATTAGAGTCCACTACTCAACGTGAAAAATGAAATTTGATGGATCTGACATCTTCCTATTCTTTCCAACCTTTGCCCCCGACTTGTTGTCTGACACAATCACTCTTCACAAACATACATATTTATATTTAGGAATATAAGCAAGACAAAACTGTACTCTAATCACAGACACGTGTCCGTGTGTGTGTGTGTGTGTGTGTGTGTGTGTGTGTGTGTGTGTGTGTGTGTGTGTACAAACAGAGAAAGAAAAAGGAGAGAGAGAACACAAATGTCCAATTTCATTTTTCCTGCTTTCCCTAGAAGGGCAGCATGGTGGGAGTAAACATTTCCTGAACTTCACTCATTAACATACTTCAAAGACCCAATGATACTGTTGCATGCCATTTATTTATTACAGTGGCTTCTTTATTCTCCCATTATGTAGGCCCACCATGCAACTTACTGCATACCCCTTTGATTGTACCTTGTATTTTATTCTCCAATATGGAAATCTTTAGACTTATACAAGAATAGACAGGATGGCATGGAAAAGCCCAGGAAAACTATAACCAGTTACATAAGTTGTTAACACATGGTCAATCTTAAAAAAAAAAAAAAAGAAAGAAAAAGGATTTATTTATTTATGGTGTATGCAGTGTTCTGCCCGCAAAAATGCCTGCAGGCCAAAAGAGGGCACCAGATCTCATTACAGATGGTTATGAGCCACCATATGGTTGCTGGGAATTGAACTCAGGACCTCTGGAAGAGCAGGCAGTGCTCTTAACTCTTAACCTCTGAGCCATCTCTCTAGCCCCACATGGTCAATCTTATTTCTTTTATTCTTCCATATAAGATACAGCCCTTAATGCACTGTGCCTTTTAAAAAAGTAACAGCCCTTTTTCCTTATAATGTATTGATCTCACCATGCTTCTTCTTTGACATGAATACAAGTTGCTTAGAGCCCCCATTTCATAGTCTTCTAAGGCGTCAGAAGCGTACTTTGACAGCAGTATGTCCAAGGCACAGACAAGGTGAGTCTGAAAACTAGCTGGCAGTTCCTTCTTGTCACAGTCAGGTTCTTTTCTGGGATCATTTCTGAAACTACCAAAATCAGCATTTGGGGACCCAGGGAGCTGAAGGAACTAATGAAAGGCATAGAACCCAAGACCTTGCTGCCCCAGTGGCTTGTGATGCCATGCCTGGTCCTTCCATCTTAAGTCATGTGTTCATGGGGAAAGTCTAGAAGCTCAAGGTCATCTGCTTCCTCTGTCAATTTCTTCTCCCTCTCAAATGGTTAAAAAACAGAGGGCAGGGCAAGAGGCAACAACAACAGGGAAATGTCAAAATAAAGGTCAAAATGGGTCCTGGTTCTCCTTGGTCCCAATCAGGGACTGTTAAACTCTCTCTGTGAAGGGCCAGATAGCAAATATTTCAGGCTTTACTGTTCAAGCTGCTCTGTCTGCAAAGAGCAAAGACAGCCAGTGATGATCCATAAACATGCAGGCATGGCTACATTCTGATTGAAAGTGATGTACAGAAACCAGAGGCAGACTAGAGCTGCTCAAGCTGTGGTTTGCTTGTGTGTGGCCTACACAAAGCAGCTGTTTCAATTTCTGTTGAGGCTTCCTGGGTTTGACTTCTACGTTTAAAAAAAGAAAAAGTATAAATACACAAAATACAACTAGATAGTTAATAGAGTTTTTGTTATCATCCCAACTTCTCAAATGGGAAAGGTGGAAGCCAGCAAGATTAAAGGGTTTTCCCAGGATCACAAAGCTAACACAAGTCACTGCTTGAGCTTGATCCCAGATAGCTCTCTTTCAAGTCCTTATTTCCAACTTTCATCTTTGTCTAGATGCAGTTTAATTGTAACTAAGGCAGTCAAGCATGGGGAATAACTTAGTCAAGCGTGGGGAATAACTTAGTCACCTGGAACTCCACTTGGTTCAGCCTATGCACACACCCAACTCCAAACAATGCACCTATCAACCCTTCAGCATCATAGGAGCCAAGCCTGAATCAAGCTATGTGCACACCCCATTCTGAACAATGGAGTTCTCCCTTCTCTCATTGACCATCAAACTTAGATTCTATTCAGTCATGCCCTCCTTATGTCTAGGTATGAAGGTAGAAAGCCAATCCAGCCTAGATGGGTCTTGGATTCATTTTGTAACAATGTAAAACTGTGTCCCTAAGTGAATTCCTGGGAAGAATCCTCTGTTTACCATCTTGTGAATATGTGTAATTGGATGTGCATATGATTATAATCAGATGTGTTATGGAAAGAGACATACCAAGAGAAGTCATTTTGCAACATAACCAGTCAATCAAAATAGAGAATTGCTCCAACTAAGCCCTACTAACCAAATTTCCCCTTCTTTTGGATCCCATACAGGAAAGTCCTGGGAAAATAGTCAGGCCTTTCAATACCTCATTCATTTTTACCATTGTCAATCTTAACGGTGTAGCACTGATCTATGCTACCAATCTGCTTCGAGTAAAGTTTCCTTGCTATCTTGGCAAATCTATGTGTAGCCTTCTTTTAAATCTTTAACTAAGAGGCTAAGAACCATTTCAGATTCTGACCATCAGTCAAAATACTTTATAATTTTCCATTAACATTTTCTTTGTCTTACAATATGGGCAATTGTAACTGATAATCGATGCATAATTTTTTATCATCAGGACACTCAATTGTACATCTCTATTCAATTCCTTTTCAAAGGATTGCTTGAGATAAATTGCTAAGAGTAGCACTACTGTCACCTCTTTGACCTTGTGTAATCTTTGTGGCAGCTGGGGAGGAGAAGGAAGTGCTCATCTGTAGCACTTGCCATGTTTTATGGTGAGATAAACTCCATTACCAACATGACATCATGGAGAAGAAAAGATAAGAGATACTTGGTTCTTGGAAACATGTTCAAGTGGACCCCAGCACCTCACTGGCTTCATCATTATTGCTTTTTTCCTATTCCTATTTTTTCCTATTCCTATTACTAAAGGAGCTATGGGGTATTGGAGTGCCTGCATGCAAACAGCCTTGATCTTACTCATTAACACCGGATAGGGTGTGAGCGCATAGGTAACTCAAAGTTTACATCTGATGATCACTGACACAAGCACTTTGTGTGTCTCCTACCCATGCTCATTGACAAGGGTGTGGGTGCTACTAGATTGCTTGTGTCTTCCTGGCATTCCTATGTTGAAATTTTAACCCTCAACCTAATGGTGTTGAAGGAACTTGTTCTGTAGGGCAGCTCTCTGCCATCCAGGAAGCACCAGCATCATGATCTTGAACTCCCAACTTCCGGAACTATAGGAAATGAACTCCCATTGTTTATAAGCAACCCCCATTTATTGTGATTTGCTACAATAGCTATCCTGGTTAGTTTGGGGTTTTTTGTTTTTGTTTTTGTTTGTTTGTTGTCAACTTGATACAAGCTAGAGTTATTTGGGAAGAGGAACCTCTACTGAAAAAAAAAATGCCTCCATCAGAGTGACCTGTAGGCAAATACCTTGATGAATGATTGATGGGGGAGGGCCCAGCCCACTGTGGGTGGAGCCATCCCTGGGCAGGTGGCCTTTGGAGGTATAAGAAAGGGAGCTAAGGCCGGGCGGGCGTTGGTGGTGCACGCTTTTAATCCCAGCACTCGGGAGGCAGAGGCAAGCGGATCTCTGTGAGTTCGAGGCCAGCCTGGTCTCCAGAGCGAGTGCCAGGATAGGCTCCAAAGCTATACAGAGAAACCCTGTCTCAAAAAAAAAAAAAAAAAAAAAAGAAAGGGAGCTAAATGTGAGCCTAAGGATCAAACAAAACAAAAAAAAAAAAAGCAGCATTCCTCCATGGCCTCTGCTCATGTGCAGCCTCCAGGTTCCTGTCCTGAGTCCTTCATTGGCTTCCCCTGGTAATGGACTCTACCCTGCAAGCCAAATGAACCCTTTCCTTCCCAAATTGCTTTTGGTCATTAGGTTTTCTCATAGCAATAAACTAAGACAGTAGCAAAACGTACTGAGAAAGATGCCTCTACACTAAATAACTTTAAAATTAAAGTTCAAACCACTCAATTGTTTGTGAAAGAAATTAGTGACTTTTTAAGCAAGCTCCATTTTGCTGTTCTTTTGTGTTTTACATTTGCTTGAAAATTTCACATATGAGTATTGTATTTTCATCATACCCCCCACTCTCTCCCTCATCCAACTCCTTCCGTGTTCCCAACTCCCTCTCAAGTTCATGACCTAAGTTTTCATTTATTATACATATGTGTGTGCATATACGCATGTATAACCTGCTGAGTCCATCTAGTGTTGCTCATATGTACATGTGTTCAGAGCTGACCACTTGGGACTGAATAACCTACTGGGGGCTCAGCCCTAGAGAAGACTGATTCTCCCTCCCTCAGAAGCCATTAATTAGCTGTAGTTCTTTATCTAGGGACAGGGACTTGTGAAATGTCCACTATCAACTGATGTTGCCATGTTCAGGTCTTATTTAAAAAATGATAATTTTTATATTTCATAGGTGCCACTTTCTTGTCATACTTAAAAGATACTGTCCCAGAGCAGAGTTCTGGGCTTCTGCTTCTTACTATCTTCACACCCGCTCTGAGATGAGTTGTGTTGTAGACGTATCAGTTGGAGATGGACACTCTACAGGCAGCTGTTCTCTGCAGTTTTGACTAGCTGAGGATTCTTATGGTGGTTTTCAGCTGCCATGAAAAGATAATCGCTAATTTTGAATCACTAATCCTTGCTGACTCTTCTGTTTCTGTGTTTCTAAAGCATCCTTCCAGAATGCAAAGGAAAATCGCCCTTTCTAAAGGTACATTGTGTCTTAAGCATCTTTGCACCCCCAGTATCTCCCATCGGCCTAATCAAACAAACTTTTCGCACACTTTAATTAAAAGGGTGGATGGACTTTCCAAGTACTCTGGAGGGTTTCCAGTCTTATTCAAGACTAATGGCTCCTGCTTTGGTAGCTGTTTGGAGGGCTGAGGAAGAACATTACTGTACTAGGGGATCAGGCCCAGAGGATATGTGCTCCACAAGACCTCCATGGCTCCACATGCCTTGTTTTCATACATGGACCACAAGGGGAGAGGCTGCTCCCACTCCCCTGCACATTTTCTCCCAAAACTGATTTTCAGAGTAGTGTGGAGTGTGCTCTTCCAACTTGGGCTACAAACAAGGAGCGTTGCTAAATAACAGAGGGAAAATCAGAACCTATAAACGGCACAGCTACTTCCATAAGAGACACCACAGGTCAGCCTTATGTTATTTCATTTCCTTTATTTGGTCTGGGCTGGAAGGGAAGTCCTTGTTGTCAGTCCGTAGCTTGGTCAGTCCATATGTCTGTTTACACCGTCTGTGCATCCAGATTCCTCCCACAACCAGGAAGACCAGTGACAGGGGTGCCAGTGCAATGCCCCAGGAGAATGTAGAGGAGACTGTAGAGAGGAGAGAGGGCATGAAAAGAAACATCTTGCTGCAGAACAGGGCAGCGCAGGGTGGCAGGGAAGAAATACATTGGAGCTTTCCTCCTAATAAACATGCACTGATTTCTAGAAAGTTTGTCTCTTACACCAAAGCCAAAGCCATTTGATGCCACATCTGTGACATCAGCAAACAAGCAAGGTGGGCAAAAAATCTGATTAAAGGACATTACAAAATAAGGAGCCGAGGCCTTGGGGCTGTATAAGTTATGGGAGCTGCCTGTAAGAGGGAACTTGCTTTTGTCTCTGTTAGCTGTCAGTGATGTGCCAGGGAGCAGTCTGTGCCTTGCCCGTGATCACAGGTGTCATGGGGATTAAGTGAAAGGTTCAGGCATTATGCTGGCCTGCCCCTGTTACCTGGTGGAATCCACTCAGGCAATACCCTGGTCAGCCCAAGGTTCCATGGGAAAGAAGTCAGCACGCAGGTGCAGAGGACCCCTTTAAAAGATAGGCCCCTGCCCCTTTACGCTCTCTCTCTCTCTCTCCCCCTGTCTCTCTCTCTCTGTGTGTGTGCTCTCTGTTTCCCTGCTCTGTCTGTCTATGGCGACCGGCCATGGCGGTCAGCCATTTACCCCTGTTCCTCTTCTTAGTCTACCCATTCTGCTGGGCCTTATAATAAACTTATAGTCAATATGTCTGTCTCAGCAATTTCTCTTTTCTTCTTTTTAAACAAAACAATAACATTAAGTAAGAAATAGAGGCAAAGAAAAGAAATTTTGGTTAAAGGACTTTGAATGCCAGGACCCCTTTAAAAGATAGGCCCCTGCCCCTTTACTCTCTCTCTCTCTCTCTCTCCCCCCGTCTCTCTCTCTCTGTGTGTGCTCTCTGTTTCCCCACTCTCTCTCTCTATGGCGACCGGCCATGGCGGTCAGCCATTACCCTGTTCCTCTTCTTAGTCTACCCATTCTACCGCGCCTTATAATAAACTTATAGTCAATATGTCTGTCTCAGCAATTTCTCTTTTCTTCTTTTTAAACAAAACAATAACATTAAGTAAGAAATAGAGGCAAAGAAAAGAAATTTTGGTTAAAGGACTTTGAATGCCAAGATTATTTCTTGGGTCAATTATTGTGTATTTGATATTTCTAGACATCTCTGTTATGGAAATACAAGAAGAGATTGTGAATACAATAATAAAAAGTATATATGAGAAGAATGTTATTAGATCTCATGTTCACAAAGCCACAATTCCACTATGTATTTTGGGTTTTTGGTTTTTTTGTTTGTTTGTTTGTTTGTTTGTTTGTTTTTGAGATAGGGTCTGGCCATGTAGCCCAGTAGGACCTCAAACTCTTGATTCCCCCTTGCTTCAGTTCAAGGACCAGGAGTATAGGTATGTAGGATTCCACATCATTTGTTAGAAGGATACTCACCTCTCTCTCCCTCTCTCTCTCTCTCTCTCTCTCTCTCTCTCTCTCTCTCTGTGTGTGTGTGGTGTGTGTGTGTGTGTGTGTGTGTGTGTGTGTGTGTGTGTGTAATGTGTATGTGTGATGTGTATAGGTATATGTCATGTGTGTGTATGTGTGTGTGTGTGGTGTGTGTGTGTGTGTGTGTGTGTGTGTGTGTGTGTGTGTGCGTGTGCGTGCGTGTGTGTGCGCACGCGCGTGTGCACGCACGCGCGCGTGTGCTTAAGCATGGAGCTGTAGGGTATTGTGTGGTGTGTGTATGTAGGTATGCATGGGGATATATGTGGGGGTTATAGGGTGAGTGGGAGTACAGTGGGGGTAGGTATATGCCGGCATGTGTGGGTGGGTGTGTATGGGTGTGCAGAGACCAGGGACTAACTTGGGTGTCTTCTTCCATCACTTTCTACTTTACTTTTTTAAGACAGGGTCTCTCATTGAACCTGGAGTTCATCTATTGGCTGGATTGTCTGGCCAGGGAACCCCAAGATTCTCCTGTCTCCTCCTCCCAGCACTGTGATTATGGGTACAAGTTACCATTGCTGGCATTTTACACCGGTGCCTGGCATCTGAATTCAGGTCCACTTTCCCTAACAAATTCCTCCCAGTATCAGATTACACACTTGGAGCTATTAGTCACCATGCTTTGTCCAGGAATTAACAGGATCTCAAGACAGTTCTATGGGGGATTCTTACACTACCATGCAATTTCACATGGTTGGGAATATATGAAGCTATGATTTTCTGAGAAGCAAGTTGCATATACCTCTCAACCCTAATGTGCCCTTGAGAAGCAGCCACAGCCTCCCTAGGGACAGACATGCTAAGTTAGGGCTTGGTGATCCAACATATAAAAGGACTCCAGTGCATTTAGATTCCTCTCGAGTGTCACTGTGACCTACAGGTTATTGTATCCTGAGTTGTCAACAGAAACCATATTAGCTGCACCTCATTTCCTGCTCAACATTCAAACAATAAGATTAAACCATTGAGGTTTGTTTTTTTTTCTTTTTTAAGAGTCCTTGTACATTACATTTATTTCCTGTTATTTGTTGGCCTTGACCTTACAGCTGCCCTGAAACCCTGGTCCTCCCAAAGCATGATAGAGATTTTTCAACTTCAAGTTCAAGATAAAGAATGATACATCACCTTCCAGAGACCATGTGAGGTCAGCAAACCCTGGTGATCCGAGGCACAGCCCCAAGAGCACACAGGGGGCTCAGTTCATTGCAGATTTTTGTGTGTTTGCTAAAAATCATTTCAATTTAGCTTTACTTTTATATGAGTATAATTTCCCAACACCAAATATCCACCCTACTGATGATTCTTTTTCAAAGCAGAGGTTTGGGGACCAGAGCAGTGGTTCAGTAGATGAAATATTAAACTGCACAAGCATGAGGACCAGACTGCAGGTTCCCAGCACCTACATGTGCACAAAGTGGACGTGGAAGCCTGTTCATAATCCCAGCACCCAGGAGACTGAAGCAGGAAACCCTAGACTCATATAAAAGCTAGACTCATACAGTCAGTGAGCTCTCGGTTAGAGAGACCCTGCCTAAGTAAATAAAGTGGGGGCAGGGTAAAGAAAACTCAATCTCTGGCCTACACACACACACACACACACACACACACACACACACACACACACTTACCTGCACATGCATTCATAGGAACACACATACATATGTACACATACAACATATACACATGAAGAAAAGAAAGAAAGAAAGAAAGAAAGGAAGGAAGGAAGGAAGGAAGGAAGGAAGGAAGGAAGAAAGGAAGGAAGGGGTTTGGGGCTGGGAAAATATCTCAGTCAGTAAAGTGTCTGCTGTGCAAACACAAGGACCTAAGTTTGAATTCCCAGCAGCCACGTAAACACACATTTTAACCTCAGCTCCATGGTGGGGTGGAGATGGACAGATGCCTGGAGCTTATTGACTGGCCAGCCTAGCCAAATCAATGTGCTCTACATTCAGTGGGAGACTCTATCTCAAAAAATAAAAGGAGGAGTGCAATCGAGGAAAACATCCAAGAACTATCTCTGACCCCTACACTCACATACACACACCCACATGGACATGTATGTACAACACACACACACACACACACACACACACACACACACACACACACCCTTGAGGTTTGATTTCAGTGCCCTACAAGGAAAAATCAGTATGAAGCTCTGTCCAGTATTCAACAAGTTGGCCTTTGTTTCAGTGTCCCCCAGATACATACCTTCTTTGACTGTGGTATGGAGTGACTGAACACTCCTTGAATTCTTGGCAACACATTTAAAATCTGTGTTCAGATCCTCTCTTGTGACTGGATCAAAAATCAGTGACACTTCCATATAGTTCTCATGATTCTCTGAATATTCGCTGGGTGAGGAGACATTTGATTAAGCATGATGGATGTATGTGTGGCAAGTAGACTTGCCTTCCAGATAAACATTCTCAAATTAGAAACATCTGTCCTGTTTAAGCTGAGCACAACTTCTGTGGCGTTCAGAGAACTTGCCATCATGTTTGACTCTTACTTAGGAGACCTTCTAGCCTGTTTCTGGAGGACAACGTGTCCTTGAAGATGCTGTTCATTGTAACAGGGCATTTGCTAACAATGAACACACATACTCTCTTCTTCCTTTGGTTGGAAAACTCCACTTGGGGGTGACACAAAACTACCTCCAATAATCAAGTAGAAACAGAAAATTCTAGCTTGGGGAATTTGACTTTCTCACCAGTCAGTTATTGCACGGTAAGGCAGAGGGAGTTTCCAGAACCCCAGTCCCCTCCATGGGTGTCCACCCTCATTGCTATTATTGCCCTCACGACAGAAACAAATCCAGGTCAGAGGCATCAGCCGGCCCAGGGAAGGTCCTAGTTCAGGAGGCTACCACTTGTAATGTTAGCAGAAGCCAAAGATAGCTCACCACTCTCCATTCACACGAGTAAAGGCATCCCAGAATGTGTTAAGGAGGACTATTAAGTAAGCAGTCTGAGTCTACTAACGCTGGATGTGTATTGTGTCTAAGTCTTCGGCAACAAGGAACTGAAAGCAAGTGATTGTGCTACCTTGCATCATTCTCATCCACTAATTGTACCACAGAGAACTTTTTGTTCATCTTCCCCAAAATGCAAAGGAGTGACAAGCACAAGTCCAGGCTAACTCAAAATATCAAGACTACGACTTAGAAAGTAGGGGAAACTTTGAATCATCTGTCTCCTTTCCTGTCAAAAGAATGAGTGTTTATACACCACTAATTCTCTCTGTGTCTCTGTGTGTGTGTGTGTCTCTGTCTCCTCTTTAGAGACACATCAGGCTACAGTTCTAGTCCAGATACTATGGCCAGGCCTCATAATGTGTATGAGAGCTTATGAAAATCTTTAAGAGTAATGGACGTGACAGAGTGGGAAAAGGAAATATACCAACTCCAAAATATTTTAGACATGCAAACAATCAAAAACTAAAATGTTCAAAGAGTCAACTAATGAACGGCAACTCATCCAAGTCTGGAGAATGTTTGGTTCTCAAGGTAATTTTTTTTCTGCGAAATTCAATTTTTAAAGTTCTAAATCCCCAACACTTTGTCACTTTCTAAAATGTTACTTCTATTGTAACATATGTGGGTCATATTAGCAGGCCCTGAATGTAACACCACCTCCAGGAGGAAGTAACTCACAGCAGAAGACCCTCACCCACTTACTGGTATAGCCCCTCGGTCACTCGGCCTCTTGGGTAGGCCACGGAGATAAATGTGCTGTTAGCCATCCACCACACAATGGTGTTGGAAGATGCATCAGTTCCCAGGAACACCTTGCACGGGACTATCAGCCTTGACCCTGGGTATAGCAAGATACAACACATCAACCATCAGAACCCAGAAGGGAAAGGGCCACCTTACGTCACATCCCTTGTCTTCTCAAACACCCTTCACAAGTCAATCCCGTTACTTGAGAGGAAATTTAGTCTCCTCAAATGGTTCTGCTCAAGTAAAGCTCAACCCTTTCTTACCAAATGTCTCCAGGACCATTCACTGGCCCATGCAGGGAAAAGCCTTCGTCAAGGCCACTCAGCTCCTGCAGAGCATTTACTATTCCAAGGCTGTCTTCTTTCATACCAATTCTAACTTCAGAAAGTCCAGCCACATGGGATTCTTTCTTTTGGCCCATTGCTGGCCTCAGTTCCTTCCTCCCCAATGGAATGCTCCTCTCCAAAAGGGCCCAAGGTTAGAATTAACCCTTTGAAAACCAACTGCATGCCAGGCCTTGGTGGCACACAACATGCCGGGCGTTGGTGGCAAATGCCTTTAATCCCAGCATATGGGAGGCAGAGGCAGGTGGATCTCTGTGAGTTCGAGGTCAGCCTGGTCTACAGAGTGAGTTCCAGGACAGCCTCCAATGCAATACAGAGAAACCCTGTCTCAGAAAAAACAAAAAAGGAAGAAGAAAACCAACTGTATAACTGTATAGTCTACAGATGGTGCCTTCTATACAGCTGTGCAATCTGATAGTGCCAATGCCTTGCTCAGTCATAGGAACGTAACTTTCTCTCTGAGTCACCGAAGAGGAGACAATGAAAAAGAAGAGTAAATCCCATCTGCTCATTTTTTACTCCTAAGATACACCTTCTGCAGTTGGCCTGTTAGTATGTCTGGTCCCATGTCACACTCAGAGAGCGAGAGCATCAGCTCTCCTCCATCACTTCCTGTCCCTGTGACCTAAAACACTCCCACTCACACCCCCTCCAATAGTATAGCCCGTTACGTCTACGTGATGCCTAATGCACAGAAAGCCTGGCCCCATGCCCAGAACTGGGATAAAACAAAACAAACAAGCAAACAAACAGTAGTCATGTGACTTCAGTGCCTTCAAAGTAAAAGGTCGGGACTGGACTCCACTTAGCTGGGTAGCACCTGAGATCCAGGAACCTGGGAGCCATGCAGTAGCAACCTCTGTATCCACTACTCTGATTTTTCAAATAGCTGGTCAATAGGCAGGCATGAGGGATGCAACTGATTCCAACCTCTGCACAAGAGCCCCTAACTCTATGGCCTTCGGGTTAAACTTTAACATTTAAATTCAACACTAAACAGAGGTAATAACAATAATAAATAATAATGTTTTGTTTTTTAAAAGACTCTAAAGCTAGGGCTTAATGAATGAACATCAGAACTATAAAAATCTCTATTACTAAAACAAGCACATAAAAGGGTGTGTATATGTTGGCTGGCTTCCCAGGCATGCAGACCAGAATCTGCAAACAAACTTGACCCCAAGTATGAGTTTCTAAAGTGCACTATATCCCCATGACTCCTCGTGGCTTCTCCTTGCGGTTAATAGTAGAAACAAAACCTTTCTATTGAGTTGACATTGGCACGGTATGGGCTCCTATTGAACAGAGTAGATGCTCAATAAATGGCCAGCCCTTCCCTGCCGTGAACATTCGAAAGTGTCTAGTACAGTTCACTCATGTGCCTTCACTGGCCACCCACTGTGGACCATCCAACAAGGATGTCGGTCAGGACATGCTGCAACAGCCTGGGGTGAAAATGGAAACCCCTTTTCATCAGACCATTGAACGACTATACCAGCTACTCTTGTAACCATGGCCTGCAGCCACTGCTAGCTTTGCTTGACAAACAGATTCTTACTTCTGAGCAGCTGCTAAATATTGAGACCATGGATTAAGTTAAATGTACTAAAGATGCCGGCTCTGTGGACGCTTTCCTACAGTTAATAACTGCTACCAAATGATTTGCCTCTTACATTTAGGTTTTTGTAAGTATAACTTTGAGAAAATAAAGTACCATTGCTCTCAAATAATGGCAACCCTAAAAGTACTTGGCAAATACAGAGGTCCCCTGCATTGGTCATGTTAGCCAATGTAGGGGACCACTTGGGCACTCTATGCCCAGAGGCCCAATATGGTCCACAGACACAGATCCCCAAACCCCCAATGATGGGTTTCAGGCACAATCGTGGGCAAGTAGGATACCCCGTCTTTGCAGATCCTTACCCAGGGATGCTGGTATTGTCTCTAGGGGAGAAATAATCACAGGGATGGTTTCCGTGGATGCTTCTGAGAAAGTTGGAAGGAAAAGAGATTGCATTAGGGAAGCCTTGGTTTCCAGCTGAGATTCAGATTCCATTGTTTAGCTAATTAAGTGATCCTGTGGCCAAGCATTTTGAGAATCAGCCTTTGTCTGGCAACGGAAATGGGCTCTCCATAAAACTGAGCTTCTTAAGCCAATGCTTTTCCCGGCAGAGACATTACTGGAAGAGGCCACAGTTACACATTCCGCTGGCAGATGGTCTTTTTATCTGCTCTGTGATGAACAATTAGCTAGTCCTCTCCCAGGCTTCCTGGATGCACCCTGATGAGAGCCACAGGATGGTTTTTGTCTAAAGGTCTGCCCTACCCATCAACATTAAAGATCCACTTCTTCAAGAGCGGACCCAGGGGTTGGAAAGTTGCCCATGTGTGAGACTAATCCCACACTGGGTATTAAATTCAATGACACAGCCTTGGTCACTGATGTCTTATTAACTAAGGAGATAAATTCTTTAGGGAAGCTGGAGTGGACCTCCAAGGGCTTTGAGTCAGCTTGAATGAACTGGGCACTTGACACGGAGCAGAAAGGACAGCTGGGAGCGAGTTAAGGGCCGGGAGCCATCCCTCAACTGGCCTCATAAGACCCGTTTCTTCTCCTAAGAAGCTCTTAAATTACTACTGAAATAAGCACCTGCCGAGCTGACAGGGCAGCTTAAGGAGCAGACGGCTTCTCCACTGGGAAGTGGCATTGCTACCTATAACAAGGCTGGGACAATCAAGAAAGTCCAGCATCAAGGATTGTTCTCCGACTTGGCCTTGCACCTGTATGGCCTTGAGGGGGCGGGGCTTGGGAAATGCAGACTTGCACCTCAACTCCCAAGCTCCAGCTTAGCAGATCTTCACAGGACCTTAGATTCTCCTGCATGGTGACTACAGGTTCTGTGTGTGAGCAGTACTCAGGTGACCTTGCTGTTTCTGGTTCAAGACCACAATCTGAGAACCACTGTGCCCTCCCCAGTTCACAGCTCAGTACAATGTGCGGGTCTGCCGCCCCCTAGTGTTTCTACGCAGTATCACACAAACAAGCACTGAACTTTCTCTAGCTGAACCCTGAAACAAGCAAGGAGTTATGTGTGAGTATGAATGGGTTCTCAGGGGACAAGAAAAAAAAGTATAACCCAGAGGCTTGGGCTCATGGAGAATATATTCCTTAGGATGCAAAGGAATCTCTGGGTTCTGTGAGAGAAGTTATTTTCCCCTCCCAGAAGTTATTTAACCACTGGTGTTCCCTAAGCTCTCCAAAGTCAGCCTTTAATTAAAGATTCCAGTTGTGTCTGATCCTCAGTATAAAGAAATACTATATATTCTCCAGGGAAGAGTCTGTGGCCCACATATTTTATTCTCCTTTCACTTAGCTTCCTCTCCAGCACATGAGAGGTGGGATGGACATTAAATGGCTGTTAAATGTGGCCAGCCCTGCCTACCACATTCTTCTCACGTAGAATCTGTCCTGGTTTAGGCTGAGCATCATTTCTGTGGGTTTTCAAAATCTGAATTACTCTAAAATCTGAAATTTGTTGAACACCAATGCCATGCATGGAAAATTCCATACTGTGAAACATGGCTTTATGCACAGAGTTACTTAAAATACTGCGATAGCCATCCTGGTGGCATCCATCTGCAACCTCCGCATGGAAAGACTGCAGTAGGTTCTCCAGATAGAAGACAGCCTGTAGCCCTGGGCCATAGATCCATTCTAAGTATAGTCTGAAACCCTGTCTCAAAAAAAAAAACAAGAAAAATGAAAGAAAACATCATATCAAACTATCTTTGGGCTATGAGTAAAAATATATATGAAACATAAACTAATTTCATGTTTAAATTTGTGCCTATCCCCAAGATACCTCATTATGTCAGTGCAAATATGTTCTTGGCATGGGGGAAGGGTGTCAAGACTCTGGAGGTTTCTGTTGTCAACTTTCAGGCAGCTAGTGCTCACCCTGAATGAAGGGCCTAGACATAACCTCAGCAGACAATAACCAGAGCACTTTGAATGCCTCATGTCAGTGCATAGCGCTCTAGTCAAAACCCAGTAAAATGGGGCTAGAGAGATGGCTCAGTGGCTGAAAGCATTTGTTGCTCTTGCAAAAGGATGATAGTTCAATGCCCGGCACCCACATGGTGGCTCACAACAACCTGTAAGCCTTACTTGGTCCAGGGGATCCAACGGCACACATGTGGTACACATATGTGTGTGGAGGCAAAACTTTCATACATGTAAACTAAAATTAATTTAATTAAAAAAAACAAAACAGTGGTCCTCAACCTTCCTAATGCTTTGACCCTTTAATACAGTTTCTCATCTTGTGGTGACCCCACCCCCCCAACCATAAATTTATTTCATTGCTACTTTCATAACTGTAATCTTTCTACTGTTATGTATCCTAATGTAAATATCTGATATGCAGAATATTTGATGTGTGACCCCTGAAGGGGTCACAACCCACAGGTTGTGAACCACTGCAGTAAAATCTCTGTACCTTAATAAGTATATACTAGGGCATGGCAAGTCTGTCCCAACCAGCTAGCTCAGTTTGCACCTTCCGTGTTCCAGAACACCTTGGCCCCCTCTAGTGGTGAGTTTTAGGCTTGCCATTTTCAGACACCTGCTTGAATCCTTTACCTGCCCAAGAATAAATTCTCCTTCTCTCAGAACTCCCAGGATATACTGTTGAAAGTATCTTGCACATGTCTTAGGGACCTTTAGAATACTTGTCGGGTGTGTTTTTCTTTTCCTTCATGACAAAGACATTCGAGGGCTCCTATGTGGTTCTGAATTTATTCTCATCCTGCTGTTCTAGGTATGACAGATATCTCAGTGGTTAAGTACTTACCTTCGACACGGAGTTTAATATTCCTAGTGATGTTGTATTCCTTGCCCTTGTGGATAAATGTCGCAATGCATCTGTAATAGCCGGCATCCTCCATGGATGTGTTGGCTATCAGTATGTGTGTCCCGTCTCCCACTCTTAGAAATTTCTTACTGTTTCTATCCAAAAGGACAGAGCCCTTGAGAGGAAATGTATCATAAAGTTACATCATAGAATAGCACAGCTCTCAAACACTCAGGGAGATATCATCATTGTCAGTCAATGTAGAGTCTGCAACCCAAAAATTTTCCTGGCACATATTTACATTTACAGTTTTGTCTTTGGGGTATACTTTTAACTGTATTTTTAGGAAAATTGTAGTTTTTTTTTTCATTGAGGCAGGACCCTCTCATGGAGCCCACTCTGGCCTTACACACTTGATTCTCCTGCCTTAGACTTCTGGATTCTGGAATGACATGGATGTGCGTCCATACCCAGTTTAGGAAAAGGAATCTGTTAACATTTTTAAGGTTAACTTATTTTAGGCCATTTAAGTACAAATATATTTAAGCAGATCAATATTAAAGAGCCATGAAGACAAAAAGGTGGGAAGAGAGCATGTTACAGGAATTCCTTTAAAATTCATTTCAATTTTAGGACTTTCTACTAGAGAGAACATTTTTAAGTATATAAATAGGGGATCTGGGGTCCATTTTCTCATGTGGACACAGAGTCCTATAGGTTCTCTGCAAACAGAACCCTCAAGGGCAAGGCCTCCAGTACAAGGGGAGGTATACAGGATAAAAAAAATTCTTAGCATACTATGTCCTCAAGAATACTGCTTTCTAAACCATGATAAACCATGCATGGTATCATGTGCCTGTAATCTCAGCATTGGGGAAGCTGAGACAGAAGGATTACAAGTTTGAAGCCAGACTGAGCTACACAGAGAAGTCCTGTCAAAAGGAGGAGTAGGAGTGTGGGAGAGGGGCTGAGAAAGAAGGGAGAGAGGGAGGGAGGGAGAGAGGGAGAGAGGGAGGGAGGAGGGAGGAGGGGAGGGAGGGAGGGGAGAGGGAGGAGGGAAAGAGGGAGGGAGGGAAGAGAAAAGAAAAGGTGACCAAACTCATCTCTTTTAGAAATCAAATATAGCCTTGAGTGACGTCATAATCGTATGCTGATCATAACTGTACGCTGGCTGGGAACACAGACAAAACTGAGACAGTCAGCAGCTTATCTTCCAAATATACTTAATCAAATCGGGGAATGGGGATTTCACAGTTCCTAGCATGAAAAGACAAACATGAATACAGGGCACGATGTCACAGTTGTTCTACAAACTGAGACTTTGGGTCAGTTTCTTCTGTCTGCAAAGGAGAGAAATGAGCAGTCTCTACCTCATTAAGCTGTTCACTGAGGTTGGAACAGGGTCAGCATAGTCCATACTCAGCAACGCTCAGCATGATCGTAGAGGGAGCAACTATTGCTAACACCATGGTGCTAGCCCATCTATTAAGCACTGTGCCAGGTGCTTCATGCGTATCTCTCCATTCATGACCTTCAAAACTGCAGGGAATGAGAAGGGCTGTTTCACAGCAGAAACAGATCCAAGAGAGGGAGCAAATGGACCAAACTAAAAGGAGGAAGAAGGTTCTAACCCACACGTTTGTAGATTCATTTCTGTTCTCTGGAGGTGAAACCTTGCATTTATCCTCTGTGTGCTCTTCCTAAACCCAGAGAAGGCCCTCTCCAGCTCACCAGGCTTGTGCACAGGCACAAACTACTTTCAGAGAAGCATTCCAATGTTTCCAGTATTGCTGTGATGTGGATAAGCACGTGTGGACAGGCACACATGTACATTCTGCCACTACATTACCAGTCAACTGGTTAACCTACTGATTAAAAGACTAATTCTTACGGATGACTAAGTGAATACTAGACTTCTCAGCATCGCTCTATAATCCGTATCAGAGGTTGGCAAGTTCTTCCGGATAAGAGACAAATAGGACATATTTCAATGTCATCATGGTCTGCATGGTCTCTGTCACAACTCCTCAGTGGTGCAGACACAGACAATCCATAACCTGATGGTATGGCTGTGCCCTAATACACATGTATTTATGGACATTGACGTTTGAGCATTAGTCAATGGTCACGTGCTCTGAAGTAGTCTTCTAGTTTTTTCAAGCACTTAAAATCTGAAAACTCTCCATATTTGATGAGTTACATGGAGACAGGTGACAGCTCTATATGACACTAGGCTATAATTTGAGGCCTATGCTGGGCATAACAGTGTCTAGTGACCTCAAAATCCACAGAAGACTAGCCATTTATTTAAGGAGACCAAGGGGAAATAGTAACTGAATTTACTCTTGTAACCCAAAAGTTGCCTTGTGATTTAAAAGAGATTTCTTTAACATGTATATAAAATTTTTTGTAAAAATGAACAAGGCTTCTTTTCCCCTTATTTCCT